>NC_054829.1:47558464-47861494 GCF_018345385.1 Vulpes lagopus | reverse complement strand
CAAAAGAACCAAAAATATGTTCTTCCCTAAACTGTCCAGAAAGGAATACAATCTAACACCTTGATTTTAGCCCAATGAGACCCATACCACACTTTTTTTTTTAAGATTTTATTTATTTATTCATGAGAGACACAGGCAGAGGGAGAAGCAGGCTCCAGGCAGGGAGCCCAATATGGGACTTGATCCCGGGTCTCCAGGATCACACCCCTGGCTGAAGGCGGCGCTAAACCGCTGAGCCACTGGGGCTGCCCCCATACCACACTTCTAAAGAACTGCAAGATAATAAATTTTTATTTGATGAGCCACTAAATTTGTGATAAATTACTATGACAGCAATAGAAAAAAATACAAAGATTTTTAGGGGTAATTATAGACAGGCAAAATGTACAACAATAATAGCAGAAAAGAGGAAATCCCTGGGTGGCACAGCAGTTTAGCGCCTGCCTTCATGCCCAGGGCGTGAGACTGGAATCCCCGGATCGAGTCCCCGGATGGAGGACCACGTTGGGCTCCTTGCATGGAGCCTGCTTCTCCCTCTGCCTCTCTCTCTCTCTCTCTCTCTCTCTCTCTGAGTGTGTGTGTCTTTCATAAATAAATAATTAAAATCTTTAAAAAATAATAGAAAAGAAGGAAAAATGTAAAATTTTACATTATACATTCAGTAGTATAATATAATCAGAAAGTAAAGAGCAATAAGTTAAATGTCATAAATGTTATAAAAGTCACTTAAAAATTAAGGGAGCTATAATTAAAAGTAATGGAGGTAAAATTGATATAAAAATAATCAATTAATCCAAAAAACAGGAAATCAGGGAAAATGTCATATGGGACAAACAGAAAACAAAGAAATGCTATACACTTAAACCTTGCTGCATCACTAATTACATTAAAGTTAAGTGGCCTGAACACTCTAACTAAAAGGCAGAAATTTTGAGTTGATAAAAAAATTAAGACTCAACTATAGTCTGGTGATAAAGACACAGATAGGTTTAAAAAGGGATTAAAGATGATAGAGCATGAAGATATTAATAAAGAAAACCTGGACTGGCAGTGTTACCATCACACAAATTAGATTTTAAGACAGAGAATACCACCAGGGAAGAAAGACAAACATTTTGAAATGATAAAAGTCAACTCATCAATTCAGCTGATGTGTCTGTACCTAGCAGCTTTAAAATAAATGAAGGAAAAACTGACAGCTCTGAAAGGAAAAAGGATAATCCAAAATTATAGTTGGAGATTTCAAGACACTTCTCTATTACGACAAGCAGACAGAAAATCAATAAATATGAGAAAATTCCAAAAACACTACTGACCAACTAGACCTAATCGATATTTACAGAATACTACTGCTACAATGGTCAAATATAAATTTTTTTAAGTGTACAAATGTATTAGCTTCCTATTGCTGTGAAATAAATGATCACAAATGTATATTTTACTTTCCCAGCTTCTGTGAGTTAGGAGCCAGGCAAAGCACAGCTAGGTCCTGAACCTAGTCCAGGGTCAAGTTTTCACAAGGCTACAATCTAGGGGTCAGCTGAGTTCTGTTCCATTCTGGAGCTCAGAATTTCCTTCCAAGTTCACACAGCCATCAACACCTGTGCAGTAGCTTAGATAAAAAAAAAAAAAAAAAAAACTAGGAGTAATTCTTATTTCCTCTTTTTACAATCACTCTTCACATCTAATATTTCTTCATGTTCAGAAAGCTCCACCTCCTTAACTGGCCAGGATTCAATACCAAAAATGCTAAAACTTTTATCTGTTATATAATCATCTCTCACCTGAATTATTTTAGTCTTCTAACTGATTTTCCTCTTCCTTAATCATCTCCTTTCTCCACACAGAAACCCTGGTCGATTTTTTTCTAATACTAAGACATACCTTATTATTCCTCCACACATTATGTATCAAATTTAGTGGTCTAGGATAAATGAAAGTTTTCATTTTACATTCCTCAATATGCATGATATTGAGGAACTTCTCATATATTTGAAAGTTATTTCTCTTTCTCTTTCTATTTCTATTTCCTTTCCTGTGAGACACTTTTTATATACTTTGCCATTTTTTTTTCTATTATGCTGCTGTGTCTCACTTACTGGTAAAAGTTCTTTATATATGAAGGAAATTAACTGTTATAATGTGAATTGTAAGTATTTTCTCAGTTGTTTTCCTTTTGTGATATTTAGGTTTAGAAACATACTTAAAAACGGCCTTTCTGGGGATCCCTGGGTGGCGCAGCGGTTTGGCGCCTGCCTTTGGCCCAGGGCGCGATCCTGGAGACCCGGGATCAAATCCCATATCAGGCTCCCGGTGCATGGAGCCTGCTTCTCCCTCCGCCTGTGTCTCTGCCTCTCTCTCTCTCTCTGTGACTATCATAAATAAATAAAAATTTAAAAAAAAAAATGGCCTTTCTGGGAACCCTGGGTGGCGCAGCGGTTAAGCGCCTGCCTTTGTCCCAGGGCGCGATCCTGGAGACCCGGAATTGAGTCCTGCATTGCGCTCCCTGCATGGAGCCTGCTTCTCCCTCTGCCTATGTCTCTGCCTCTCTCTCTCTCTCTCTCTGTGACTATCATAAATAAATTAAAAATTTTTTTAAAAATGGCCTTTCTGCCTATAGGTAATAAAAATGTTATGCCATAATTTCTTCTAATATTTTCATGACTTCAAAAAACTTTGGTTCTTTGATAAATTTTCAGCTTTTTCTGAATTTAGGGGAAGGGTTAAGGGAGACTCGTAAGCAGACTCCACAACTAGTGTTGAGCCTGCCTCGGGGCAGAGTCTTATGACCCTGAGATCATGACCTGAGCCAAAAATCAAGAGTCAGTTGCTCAACAAACTAAGTCACCCAGGTGCCTGGCTATTTTTAATTATTGTAAAGTTCATATATCCTTTAATAAGTAAAACATCTAATTGCACGCTCACACACACATTTCTAGCTATTCTTATTTTTTCATATGAACTTTAGAATCCATTTCTTCTAGCTTATAAAAATATCCCATTACCATTTTCATTATTATCCTATTAAATGTATAAATTAACTCATCCAAGAGGAACTATCAATTTATGAGATAAATTTTTTTCTCCAAACATATTAGATCTCCATTTCTTGGAGATATAGATATAGATATAGATATAGATATAGATATAGATAGATATAGATATAGATATAGATAGATATAGATATAGATAGATAAATAGATAAATATTTATATATATATAAATAGATATATTTATCTATATATATATATACACATATATAAAACTTTAGGGTAAGAAACGGAAGTGGTCATCTATCTACAAAACAACCAGCAAAGAAGGTATTATTGGGTGCCTACACTATGCCAGGCACTATGGTATATACTGGCCCATATGTTACTTTGGTCTAATGTCAAGCAACAAATGTCTTAACCATGAAAAGCATTTGTAACTATTAGCAAAAAGAGCTAATTTTTCTAAAACTTTTAATGATAGAGAATCCTAAATTCCCCCAGCTGCCACAAAACATCCAGACACCAGAGAAATTATAATAAATATACTTTAAAATGCATTTCTAAACTCATTTGAAAGTACAGAAAATCTCTAAGAGCCAGAGAAAAACAAGACTAAGATAAAATCATAGGCACCGAACTCTGCTGACTTTGTGACCAAGCAATACTCAGAACCTACAGTTTAGGGAATTAATAATTGCTCCAAGAACAAAAGATTAGGCTTTGGCATCAGCAAAGTTGTAGCCTGAAACCACTGCACACAGGAGCCTAAGCACTTAACCAGGCTTTTACCTACAGAGAAATGTTTAATGGTAAAACTTTCACTGGACTACAAAGAGAACTACAAAGCAACTATTTCTGTTATTATTCTTGAAGTGGGTGTATATAAGGTAATAGGGCTTATGAAAAGTATTCTAGGGGTGCCTGGGTGGCTCAGCTGTTATGCCTCTGCCTTCAGCTCAGGTCATAATCCCAGAATCCTGAGATTTAGCTGTGCATTGGAGTCCCTGCTTAGTGGGAAGTCTGCTTCTCTCTCTCCCCCTGCTTGCTCACTCTCTCACACTCACCCTCTCTTTCAAATAAATAAATAAAATCTTAGAAAAAAAAAAAGAATGGTGTTCCAGTGTGTTTCTGGTAGATACCATTCGTTATATTTATTCATAGTTTGATAAAAGATTTTATCATTAGTAATGCTGAATTTTTTCAAATGCTTTTTATCTATTTAGATTATATGAATAGTCTCCTTTGAACTATTAATAGATTTATGATCCTTGCATTCTTAGAATAAACCTAACCTGATGGTGATATATTATTATTTAACATCTGCTGAAAATGAATTGCCAAATGTTCAATTTAGAATTTTGCATTTAGATTAGTAATTAATGTTTTGCTCATAAATTGCCTTCTCATATTATCCTGATCTACTTATGTTACTGTCATCAAAGAAAGTCACTTTTACATGTTATTTTGTAAGATGAGAAATCTACTAAACCTATTAATTTATCAGTTTACATTTATATTCAGAGGGAGAAGAGACAAAAAATTCCTGAATATATATGTAGAGAATGGAGCTAGATAACACAGATTGGATGTCATCTTCCATGAAAAACAATTGATTTGCAAAGATTTGAGATTAAAGGTTACATTTTCAAAAGATAACATTATACTTTTGAAAACAGAATGTTTTGCAAAGGACTTTCTACAGATAAGAACATAAGGACATTTAAATGGTTGTAAGATAAAACAGGAGGACAATAAATATAAATTCTTATACAGGGGTCCGTTCCTAACAGGTAGTAGTAAATACATATATTTTTGGTTTTGATCTTATCTTTCATTTTTATCTAAGAGTCTCTAATTTCATCCAGAAATCCTTTTTCTACCAATTGCTAATTAGAACAGCTGGGAGTTTCAAGGCTCCATACAGAATTTCAGGCCTAAATATGCCTAAAATTAAATAGAAAAGCATATGCACCATTATGTACACTTTTTTTAAAAGAGGAGATTAACAATGACCTTTTTTTATTAGATAGATAGTGTCTGCTTCTTGAATGCTTGCGAGAACTCAACAGTAAAACCATTTAGGCCTAGCATTTGGGGCTTGGGTGTAGAGAGGGTAAATTTTTATTTTTAATACATTTAGGCAGGTTATCCATTTCTTCTTGAGACTGTTTGGTGTGTTTTTCTAAGAAAATTCATTTCATTTAAGTTTTCAAATTTACTGGCATAACATTTTGCATAAAATTTTAACTTTTCTTTGTATTATGCCTATAATTATGATGTCATTATTTCTAATAGAATTTGACTTCTTTATTCTTGATCAAGCATGCCAATAATCTGTTTTCAAAATAACGGTTTTTAGTTTTGCTTACCTTCCCCACTATTTCTTTAATTTCTGTTGTAATAATTTCTGCTGTTGTGTTTTCAGTTTTTCTATTATTTTATCAGTTCCAGCCTCAGATGCTTAGCTGACTGATTTTGAGCCTTTCATCTTAAGAATTTAAGGTGATCCATGCTCATTAATTCCTATTTTTTGCTATATCCCTCAAATTTGATTTGTAGTATTTCCACTGGTATCAACTGATTATAAAATAGCTTCCAATTTCTATTTTCTAGTATTTATTTTTAAAAATCACCCCATAAGTTATTTAGAATGTGTTAATTTCCAGATATCTGGATGCTTTTAAGTTACTTCTTATATGGTTATTAGTTATATAGTAATCAAAGAATATGGCCTGTATGATACCAGCTTTTTGGTGTTTTTGAGACTTGGCTTTTAGCAGAAAGAATAATTTCTATAAATTTTATGTTTTTGACATGAACTCTTATTCTTTTAATACAAGAGTCTATTAATTCTTTTAATACAAGAGTCTATATATGTTAGTATATCAATTTTATTAACTGGGCTATACAAATTCTTTATAACCTAACCAAATATTTGGCCTGCTTTATCTATTAATTACTAAGAGTTTGTTAAATTCTCTCTCTCCATGACCAACTTTTTAGATCCGTACATATTTTCATCAATTTCTCTCTATATATTTTAGGATTATGACATTAAGAGCATGAGATATAACTTCATCTTCCTAAGAATTGCTTTTATATGCCAACCGTCTATTATTCTTAAAGTGTCATTTCTTTGTAAAAATAACTTCACCAATCTCTGGTCAGTTCATATTTATCTGGTACAATTTTCCCTTTCCTTTCCTATTTCTGCAGTTTATGTGTTAGGAATTTGAGAATTTAGAGCAATTTTATTTTTTTCAAACTGACAAGCTCTCTGTCTTCTGTGAGTTGAGTCCACTTGGATCTATTTTGATAGGAATATACTTAGAGTTATTACCGTCATACACTCTGCTTTCATTTACTTTTCTTTCCTGTGATTTTTTTTTTAGTTTTCCTTTCCTATATACTATTAATCTTTTTCTTAAGATTTTATTTTTTTTAATTTAAATTCAATTTGCCAACATATAGTATAACACCCAGTGCTCATCCCATCAAGTGCCCTCCTTAGTACCCGTCACCCAGTTTCCATCCCTCCATTCACCTCCCCTTCCCTTGAGAGGGTGACAAACCATTAGAGACTCCTATATTCTATTAATCTATTTAAGTTTATTTTTCCTTTAACTTTATTAGAAGTTATAGATTCTGTTAATATTAAACTATGTGAAATTGCTAGTATTTGACCATCATATACTTATAAAAATGGTAACATACGGCTTTATAGTTAAACTTAATAAGTTTAACATATACATTTGATTTCATATCTTAAAATCAATCTCTCTACCTCCTCTGAACAATAGGAGGACCTTATATTTCTCATCCATCACCACTTGCCTGGATTGCTGCAGTAGTGTCCTAAATCTCCTGTCTACCCTTTTTTCTTCTTCTCAACAGTTAATTGCCAATATCGCATCCAAACTAATCTTTGTTCAACATAATTCTCATCCTGTCACCCTTCTATTCTAAACTCTTCTCACAATCCTCTTCAACTTCACCTCCCATTACTCTCCTAGCTTATTTGGATCTAGCTCCTTCTCAAATATGCCAGACAAATTCCTTCCTTGGGCCTTTTGTATCTACTGTTCCCTCTGCCTAGAATGCTTGTTCTCTTTCTTCCTCCAAACTGTTGCTCCAATGCCACTCTCTCAGTGAAGCCCATTCTGACCTCCTATTTGAAATTATAACTCATCCAATTCAGGAATTTTTATTTCTGCTTTGTTTTTAATTTTAATATGTATCATCCCCTGAGGCAGTATATAACTGATATAACTGTACTTTGATAGTTGCCCATCTCTCCCCTCTAAAATGAAGTTTTTTTTTTTAAAATTTTATTTATTTATTCATGATAGTTACAGAGAGAGAGAGACAGAGAGGCAGAGACACAGACAGAGGGAGAAGCAGGCTCCATGCAGAGAGCCCGACGTGGGATTCGATCCCGGGTCTCCAGGATCACGCCCCGGGCCAAAGGCAGGCGCCAAACCACTGCGCCACCCAGGGATCCCTAGAATGAAGTTTGCATGAGGGCGGTGACTTTTGTTATGCTGTATGTCCCCTGCTGTAACTCTTGCACCTCAAGTGTTTGCCTGACCCACAAATACTTGTTAAATGAATGAATGAGTGACCTCTTAGAATGTTAACATTACAATAACAAAGCCTATTTCCATCTTGATTTTGTACCCCCTAGGTAAGCACTTAAGTATAACCATAATGTACACTGACTACTTGTGTAATAATTTCTTTGCTCACCATTCCATGTTTCTTCTCATGCCTTCTTTCTGGTAGGACTTCTTTTTCCTTCCTATAGTACATTCTTTAGTTGTTTTTTTAGTGTCTACTAGTAGTATATTGTCTCAATCTTTGAATGGGTGTTATTCTGCTTCACCCTTAAAATTATAGTTTACATGGATATAGATAGAATTCCAGATTAACTTAGATAACGTTAAAGATCATTCTACTATTTTATGGTTTCTGTTATTGGTATTGAAAAATCACATGTAAAGAGGTGACAGACAGCCTTTATTCCTTGGTTCTTTTAAAGTCTTCTCTTTGTCTTCAGAGTTCTTCAACTTCATTATAATGTTCCAAATGTGAATTTGTTTTGATTGATCTTATATTGTGATTCACTGTAATTCCTGAATTCCTGAATATGAGAAGTCATGTCTGTGAAAAATCTGGAAAACTCTCTCCAATTTCTCCTTCTAGAAAACTTTTAGGTATATAATGTTCAATTTTAACATTCAGTGACCCATGTTTCTTAGCCATATCGCCTCTTTATCTCTCAGGGCTGCATTCTGGACAATTACCCCAAAATGCCTTCTAAATCATGAATGCTTCTTAAGCTACCTCTAATTTTAAGTCCATAAACTGGAAAACATTTTTAATTTCTAGCAATCAATTATGCCTTTTGAAAAATTTTACCTGGAAATTTTTTATCCTGTCCTTACACATCTAATTTTTTCCTTTATTACTCTGATAATTTTATATGTTTACACTATGGTTTATTAATGATATTTCTATATGTTTATGAGTCATATCCTATATTTGTTGTCTTCCAAGACATTCTTGATTTTTTTTTCCTTGCAAGTTTGGTAACTTTGGATCATTAGCTTATATTGAGTAGGGCTTTATTTGTGTATTTCCACAGAAACATCTGGCATCTTGTGTCAGTTACCCCTGGAAAATGTTTATGTTAATTTCCTAAAATTACAACATACTTTGTAAATATAAAACCAATCCATATAAAGGCATATAGGCTGACTCTAAGCTCTGACTATAAATTCTACTGAAACATTTATTTCTTTATGTTCTATCGAGTGTCTAAACCAAATTTGGCCAACTTATTTTGTCACATTTCCTAGCCAACAGGCATTTTTTTCCTTTCCCACCATTTCATGAGGATACAGCTTTTTGAAGGCATTAGTTTTTTGTAAGAAACTTAGTTTCAACTGCTCTTCTTTATCCAAAGCCCTGTCTCTCTCACTAGTCAAGTCTTTAAATAATAGTTTCCTCATTTACAGTGATTTCAAACCTCTGCTTCCTGAATTTGGTTCCCCTCTTCATTTTTAGGAGCTGGAAGTGTCCTTTTCTTTTTTAGGTTCCTAGCTCTGGAGTTTAAAAGACATTTTTATATTTTATACATTTATAAATATTTTATAGTGGAAATATTTTTAGGTTGTCTACTATCACATTCCTGGAAACCAAAGTCCTTTTGAAGGGTTTCAAACACAGAGTTCACCTCAAGAAAATCTACATCAAAGAAGTTTGACTTCAACAGGAAGCAGAGCCAAGACTCCCACAGCATATTGGTGATCCTAATGAGATACAGCCTTGGACCATTTCAATATCATGTGCTTCGGTGTGAAGAAGCCTTGAAGAACTGGTCAAGACAAAAGCCACTCATTTATAAATCTCATTAGAATTCTATTCTGCCCATGTCCATACTCCTTATGCAGAAGGCAGTCTTTGAGAAGCATTTTCTTGTACCTCCAATTCATTATGTCACTTTACCAAGCCTCTCAAGTATTTGTCCCATCATCCTTTTCTTTAAGCAAGTATTAAATTTTAAGTATTCATAAGGAAACACAGTGAGAGTTGGATACATAACTACACTTGGTCATGGTGACATTGTTCTGGAGCTATGTCAAGTTCTGAACATACATATTCACTATTAATTAAAATAGACACTAATAATACTCTCACTCTCAAATTGGATATATCCAATTATACTTTGTAAATATATTGTGTTATAAATTGTATCCTTTATAGGAGTGTTTTCATTTTGCAGAGTATATTTTCCTTGTAACTGTGAAAATTGGTTGTAACTACTCATTAACTGGGACACTTATTTATATAGTCTGGCATAACTTGGAACATTAATTAAGACAGTACGTGTTTCAAATATACATGTCCTTTCTGATAATTACCAAATTGGTTGGGAAAGGGGTGCCTATCTATTTGGTATAACAAAATTTATATACTCTGTTGCTCTTTTGGTAATATGACATAGCTTCATAGATATGAGGCATTATGTTTAGTAAAAGGATATAAAGAGTTCTACAGAACATCTACAATTACAAAATCCACAAAGGCCCTGAAAACTGGAAGCCTTGTTTTATAATTCATTTGTCAACAAAATCTGACCTGAATTCTTTTAGTGGTAAAATATGATCTGAACTGATATAAACACATTTAACCCACTTAGTGTGACTATTTACACATTTTACTGTATAAATAGAGTAAAATGCACTGCCCCAGACCATGATAAGATTTAATATAACATATATATTATGTAAGGTTGGCACTATACTACCAGACTAAAATCCAAAAAGATTCTGAAACACATTTTGTTTAATATTTTTAAATAATGGATTGGGGATCTATAATAAGCTAGAATTTAAAAAGCTATCAGGTTTATTTTTTTAAATGATTAAAATATCTATGAAATTGGGAGCTGGGGATCCCTGGGTGGCACAGCGGTTCGGCCCGTGCCTTTGGCCCAGGGCGCGATCCTGGAGACCGGGGATCGAATCCCACATCAGGCTCCCGGTGCATGGAGCCTGCTTCTCCCTCCGCCTGTGTCTCTGGCTCTCTCTCTCTCTCTCTCTCTGTGACTATCATAAATAAATAAATTAATTAATTAAAAAAAAAAAAAGAAAGAAATTGGGAGCTGAACAAACTCAAGAACTTTCATGGATCACAATTATATTTCCTTGTGGAAAACTTAATAAAAAGGGATGCCTGAGTGACTCAGCAGTTAAGCATCTGCTTTCAGCTCAGGGCGTGATCCTGGAGTCCCAGGATCAAGTCCCACATTGGGCTCCCTGCATGGAGCATGCCTCTCCCTCTGCCTATGACTCTGCCTCTGTGTGTGTGTGTCTCTCATGAATAAATAATTAAAATCTTTTTAAAAAAAAAAAGAAAATTTAGCAAAAAAGTGAATATATGTGGAAATATATTATCAAAATGTAATGCAAATAAATTATAATGCTATAGTGAATACTATTTTAAGCATATTTTGAATTAAAGCATAAACTAAGTGATTAAATATAGCATCTATACCCACTAAAGAATGGTTGAAAAACTAGGATTATAAGCCTCTTAGAGTTATGCAAATGTTTGAGGTTTTAAATTTTTAACCCAAGGTTTCTCAACTACAGTACTATTGATCTTTGGGTCCTGTGCACTATAGGATGTTTAGCAGTATCCTCAGCCTCTACACACTAGATGCTGGTAGCACACCCTCTGCCCCAAGTTCTACCTATCAAAAATGACTTCTGACATTACCAAATGATTCCTAGGGGACAAATCGGTTGAGAAACACTGTCTTAACTTATGTAGGACTCTATCACTTATAAAAGTAGTTTCACATATATATATGATTTTCAAAATATCACAAAAAACTCTGTATTATCATACTTAATTTGTGGATGAGGAACGTAAGGTACAGACAGGAGAGTTAAACAACTTGCCCAAACCACAGAGCTAGTAGGTAATCAGCTAGGACTCACCCATTGGTTCAACAGCCTATTCAACCATGTTCTTCCTTCAACATCACCCTTAAAAGATTACTGACTCAATGAGACATGATGCAGATCATCTGATTTTTTTTTTTAAGTAGAACAATACATTTTGGGACATGCATTAAATTATTTTAGCACACATAGCAGATAACTGCTTATGAAAACCTCTCATCTCTGAGTCTAAGCCATAAACTGATCAAAGCCATGCCAAATTGAAACAGGTATTTTCATATTTGTAAGTCTTGCTAGGCAATGACTCTTGGAGGTAGAAAAACCAGCAAAATAAGCAGATTTTAATAAGCTCGTGTCATTGAAATCACTTTGCAGCCTCTTACTAATAATCTCAACTATAAAATAACTTGAAATAATTCCAAATTTATATTTTAAAATGGAATATCACAATGAAGTACAATAAGAATGATCCAGGAAAATTAGCGTTTAACCTAGGAAATTAGTTCCCAATAGCTCCAGCTGCTTAAAATTCAGTTTAGAGAACAGGTAGTATCACATTGCCTTAAGTGCATAATAGGAATGCATTTTCAATTGCATGCTTATCTCTAAGGCTTTAAATCTTCATGAAGTTTATTTGACACTGCACCTGATAAGGAGCAGCACAGCTACTGAAGCGAGTGCACAGCTAGTCCAAGCTCCTTTCCAAATCACTATCGACAATTCCAATGAAACCTAGAAGAGTCACCACATTATTGATGCAATTTCATTTTCAAATGTCACATTTGTGTCAAACTGTTTGCTCCCAAGTGATTTTGTAATTCACAGTTCAGAGGCATAATTTTCTTATCCAAACTAAAATGATTAAGCACTATCTTGTATGATAGCTATATGCTACATTGTATTCTTATATAAACTATACATCAGCACACACATCCAGCATTCTGTAACAGTCATCAAAATTATGCCATTTAATTTAAAAGTCAAAGATCAGTTTATTGGATCCTCTATCTGCTGAGAAATAATACTTTTCACCTATTTAAACTTTGAATAAACATAATGTCAATATAAAAATATAAGTACGTTATTTAAAATAGTTTTGTTAATCAACTTGGACATTTCTGGTTTGTTGGGTCTTTTTATTAAGCCTTTATTTATAAAGCATTTTCAGATTTACAGAAAAATTGAAAAGAAGTTAGAGATTTTTCGTTTACCCCTGATTCTATCCACATATGGCCTCCCTCATTATCCACATCCCCCACCAGAACAATACATTTGTTACAACTGATAAACCTACATTGACACTTTATAATCACTCAAAGTCCATAGTTTGCATTACAGTTCAATCTTGATGTTGAACATTCTATGAGTTTGGAGAAAGTAATAATGACGTGTATCCACCATGTATCCATCCATGGTATCATACATCCTTTATCAGATGTGTCTTTTCAGCAGCCCCCAGAAAAGTTGGATCGCTGGGCATTCCATCCAATCCTTTCCCCCACAGAGAAACTGGGAGCTAAAATTTTTCATCTGCTTGCTCTTGCTGAACCAGGGGGAGGGGACAACGTTATTTGCCAACCCAAATCTCTCATCTCTGTTCTCACTTGTCCCCAGATAGCCAGAATTTGCCAGGTCCTATCAGCACTCTGAGACAGGCAAGACAGAAGGTAATCCTTTGGCCCACTCCAAGAAGAGCTGGTGACATTAAATGCCCAGACAAATTTTTTTCCTCCCCACAGAAAATAAGGCAGCCATGGTTTTTGACTACTCATTCTGTACTGAGCTGAGGGGAGGTGCTACGTCTTCTAACTACCCAAGCCTCAATCTTTATTTTCCCCCCAGGCAGATAGACTGTGCCAGATCCTTCAGATCTCCAAAACTAGCAAGGCAGCAGCCAGTCCTCTGGGGAGCATCCTCAGGACACTCAGCATCAGTATCATATGTGTGAACCAACTTCTTCCTTCCCCTTAAAGAAGCTAGTAGAAAGGACTCTTTCCCTGATTGTATGGCACTATGTCAGGAATAGGGATTCTGGTGAAAGGGTGTCCTAAAACTCCCACTGGCTTCAGGGAGTCTGATATTGTATTTGTCAGGATCCAGGAGCCACTCAGTCTGTGGATTTCTCATAAAGGAAATTTGTCCATTAATTGTGGTTGAATTGACATGTTGTAGGGGAGAAGGGTCTAGAGCTTCCCATCCTGCCATCTAGCTGATATCACTCCTTCCTAAATAATTTTTATGACACTTTATTGTATTTTAAGAAGTCAACAACCTTAGTATATATGCTTCTTTCCAAGCTTAAGGATTAATTAATTATTCTAATAATTAATCCCCACTATCCCTACTAATAATTATCAGATGGCCCATCTCATTCCATTTTATTATTTCTTCACCATCACTGCAACTTCACTCATAGTTTTTTAGTTTATAATCTCCAAGCAGAAGACCTAAATAATCCAATGTATTACTGTCCTAGAAGCTTGTCAAAATTCATTATTACAGGTTTTCCTAGAATAATTTCCCCACTCCATAGTTCATCCATTCAGAATAATGTAAGCAGAACTGAACTGGGTCTGTAGAGCAAACTCATTCATTTTGACTCCACCATCAAGGAGTTACAGGAAGTGACCCAGAGCCACAGTGTCCTAAACTAAGAAATGAACTTAACAAAATCTGGGCCATTCTACTGTCCTCACCCAGTTGTTATAGAGAAGATTTCATTAAAAACTTGCATCTAAACACATTTTGAAAACTATATACACACATACACATATATGTATATAGATACCTTATACACTCATACACACAAGTTAACACAAATACAGAGTATATTTTTACTTAATATTCCTTTTATCACATTCCAAAAGGCATGGTTTTAATCTCTTCCAACCAATGATTTTGAATCAGCCCCCATAAAACAATTTCCAAAACATATTAGAAAAGTTTCATCCTCACAATAACCTAATTCCAACAAGATAGTAGAAACTTCATTAATGTATTTTTACATTAAAATATGAATGTAGATATCTATTTAGAAATCAGGATTTAGAGGAAACATACATCAATATAATAATAAGGATCATATATGAAAAATCTCTAGCTAATCAAACCAACCTCACTGCTAGCATCATACTCAATGGTGAAAAAGTAAGAGGTTTTCCTCTAAGATTAGGAAGAAGACAAAGATGTTCACTGCTGCCACTTGTATTCAGTATAGTACTACAAGTCTCATCCAGAGAAGTCAGACTAGAAATAAAAGATACTCAACTTAATAAGGAAGAAGTTAAACTGTCACCATTTGCAGATGACATACTCTACACAGAAAACACTAAGGACTACACACACACAAAAGATTAAAAGTCAATTCATTAAAGTTGTAGGATACAAAATTAATACACAAATTGGTTGCATTTCTATATATTAATAAGTTAGCAGAAAGAGAAATTAAGAAAGCAATCCTTTTACAATTGCACCACAAAGAATAGAATACCTAGGAATAAATTTAACCAAAGAGATGAAAGATCTGTACTCTGAAAGTTGTGAGACACTGATGAAAGAAATTGAATACAAATAGACATTCCATATTCATGGATTATACAAATTAAAATGTCTGTATTATATAATGCAACCCTCATCAAAATACCCATAGTATTTTTCTCAGAAGTAGAACATATAATCCTTAAATTTGTATCAACCCACAAAAGACCTCAAATAGCCCAAGAAATCTTGAAAACAAGCAAAGCTGAAGTTATCACAATTACAGATCTCAAGATACACTACAAAGCTGTAATAATCAAAGCAATATGGTACCAGGACAAAACTAAACACATAGATGAATAGAATAGAATGTCCAGAAATAAACCTATGCTTATATGATCAATTAATCTACAACAAAGGAGGCAAGAATATACAATTGGGAAAAGACTGATTAAAGTCTCTTTAGTCAGTGGTTCTGGGAAAACTGGACAGCTACATGTAAAAGGATGAAACTGGACCACTTTCTTACACTATACAAACATGCACACACACACACACACACACACACAACTTAAAATGTATTAAAGACCTAAACATGAGACACGAAATCACAAAACTCCTAGAAGAAAACAGCCAGTAATCTCTTTGACCTCAGCCTTAGCAACAGTTTTCTATATAGGTCTCCTCAGAAAGGGGGAAAAAAGCAAAGGTGAACTACTGGGACCACACCAAAATAAAAAGCTTTTGCACAGCAAAGGAAATGGTAACAAAATGAAAAGTAAGCCTATCAAATGGGAGAAGATATTTGTAAATGGTATATGGGAAAAGAGGTTAACAGCCAAACCATAAACTTAACAACCTTATCACCTTACACCTGTCAGAATGGCTAGGGTCAAAAAGAAATAACAAGTGTTGGTGAGGAAGTAGAGGAAAGGCACTTCAGGCACTGTTGGTGAGAACGCAAACTGGTACAGCCACTGTGGAAAACAATATGAAGGTTCCTCGAAAAATTAAAAATAGAAATACCATGTAACCCAGTAATTCCACTACTGAGTATTCACCCCAAAAACTGAAAACAGTAATTAAAAAAGATATGCACCCCTATGCTTATTGCAACGTTATTTATAATAGTCAAGATATGGAAATAACACAAGTATCAATCAAAAAATGGATAAAGAAATGTGGTATATATATATACAAGAGAATATTACTCAACTATAAAAAAGAATGAGATCTTGCCATTTGGGACAACATGGAAGGACCTGAAGGGCACTATGCTACGTGAAATAAGTGAGACAGAGAAAGACAACTTATATGTGGAATCTAAAAAGAACAAATAAATAAGAAAAACAACAACAAATACTCTAATAAATACAGAAAACAAGCTGAATAAACTGGTGTTTGTCAAAGGGGAGGTGATAGGGGATTAATAAGTACAAACTTCCAGTTATAAAAAAAATAAGTCATGGAGATGAAAAACATAGCATAGGGAATATAGTCAATAATATTGTGATAATATTGTATGGTGACAGATGGTGATCACACTTGTCAAGGTAAGCATGGAGTAATGTATAGCATTGTTGAATCACTATGTTGTACATCTGAAACTAACATTGTATGCCTACTATATAATAATAAAAACTTTTAAAATAAAATTCTACTAAAAAATCTAATGCTTAAAAAATAACTTTTCAGGTCTAGAGTCATATAGCTTGACTTACAAGCTCTATTGTAAATTATACTGCAAATACTGGTAAAAACTATCACCAATATATTTTGAATAATGACATATAAGCTTCTTGAAGGTTATATTTGTATTTAATCTCAGCAACCATAGAGTATGTAGGATTAGGAAATATTTGACTGATGGGCACTGAAAATGTAGCATGTCCAAAATTGAATTTGTGCTATCTCTATCTTGCCTCTACCTACCTCATCACTGCAGTGGTCTTTAGAATTGCAAACATTTTCAACAATTATCCAACTGTGTAAATTAAAAATTAGAGTCATTTTTGATAATTTCCTTGCCCTCAAATCTAATAAATTCCCATTAACATTGATTCCTCCTCCTAAATCCCTCTTAGATTTACCCTCCTTTATCCACATAAGCCATACATAGAGGTCACACTGATTCTTTGAAAGGACTTGACATTCCACCAATATGGATACATTTAGATTTGTGGGAAATAAAGTCTATTGGAAACAGAACCCCACATTGCTTGGCACAGTCATTTAAATTCACAAACTGTATTATTCTGGGTTCTCTGTATCAAAGGTGCCTAAGATATATTGCTTTTAAATTTTAAGATTTCATCTAGGAAAATAGAGTACATAAAAATATCTGATGACCTCTCAATTTATCACATTTAAAACATTAAAATTCTTTTCTATAATAGGGCAATCAGATTCTCTTTCTAAGGATACTCGTAAGTTCTAATTTTGGCTAATACCTTTAACATTTCTTCTTTTTTCAAGATAAGTAAAAAGAGGGGATCCCTGGGTGGCTCAGCGGTTTAGCGCCTGCCTTTGGCCCGGGGCGCAATCCTGGAGTCCCGGGATCGAGTCCCACGTCGGGCTCCCGGCATGGAGCCTGCTTCTCCCTCCTCCTGTGTCTCTGCCTCTCTCTCTCTCTCTATGTCTATCATAAATAAATAAATCTTTAAAAAAAAAAAAAGATAAGTAAAAAGACAGAACTCAATTTACTGTTCTAATGTATTTTTCTATCATTTTAACCAATAAAACTGTCCAATCAGTTTCACTGGCACAGCTTGTCTGTAACTTGGAGAGGAAAATAGAAAAATCTATAAAATCTAATGTTTTAAATGTTCCAGAAGCCAATAAAATTATGTTAAATATGCCAGTTCTCAAATTTCAAAATCCATAGTTCTGTTTAATAAGTTTATATAAGCTTAATTTTTTTCTAATTGCCCAACCATGGCTGCATATAGCTTATCTTTTTAAGGATCATTTTCTATAATAAACTTTACTGATGTTGTGTAGAGTATCACTCTTCCTTATCTCACTCCTAAGAACTATGTTTTTGTACACCATACTTCTCTGTAAGCCATGCAGGTCCAATCAGGCTGTCATTGGAGCTACACATTTTGACTTCCAATTAAGAGTTGCCTCACTCGCTTCTGAGTTATTCCTTCTCCCATCCTCCTCAACAAAGGAAAAAGAGCTCTCAATACTTAATTCTGCTGCAAAACATTTCTAACAGTTGTCTATATTGTGCTGAGGCTCTGGATCAAATTAACTTCTTTCAGTTCTAGGGTCAATTATATGGTTATTTTTCTGTTACAGTTAAAACTTGTTTCAACCGAGTATTCTAAACTCCAGTTTCCAAATGAGAAGTTTGCTTGGCCTGTTTCAATTTATCATGAGTTGATAATATTTAACAATACAAACAAAAAAAGAATGTTCTTTTTCCCCATTTCTTAGGATTTTCCTCTTTGATAAGAGTACACACCTGGAATACTTTCATAAATGCATTCTTGTAAGCATAAAGAATAAAATTTCCATTACATTTACATAGTAATATCTCCAGACCTATACTTATAACCAAAGATGTTTTCATTATTCACTGGTGTTTTCACTAAACATGAGTTTTCTGCAATGCCTATCTCCAAAAATCTATTTGGAAGTAAGTGGGCTAAATTTGAAAAATTTTATGTGAACAGGGAGTCTTACCAAACAGAAATTCTGAAACACCTTATATAGGTTACTTAGAAAAGAAATGGGAACGAGTCAAAATAAAAAGTGAACCATTGCCTCCCTTCCCTGAATTTAAATTTAAAAAAAAAGATGTTAGTTGGGGGGTGGAGGTGGGGAAGTGAACCATTCTTTAGGACTCCAGCTTTCTTCAGATTAACTCAGTAATTTAAACACTGATAAATCTACCCCTGAAACTAATAATACACTATATATTAACTTGAATTAAAATAAATAAAGATAAAATAAACAGTGATAATAGACTAGTATACAAAGAATATTTTCAAACAAAGAGTTTACCAAGGTGAGGCAAAGTTTCCTTGGAGCATGCCTACATCCCCAGAGGTTGTAGGATATCAGGATCTGGAATCTTTAGATCCTTGAATTTAGGTTCAGACTCCTCCTGCTCTATTACTTAGAGTCTCATGACCTTTGGCTAATCACTAAACCTCCCAGAGGCTCAGTTTCCAAGCTATGAAATGGGAATAATAGTGCCTACCTTCACTGCAGGCATAAAAATTAAATTAAATTTATGTAACAATCCAGGAACATAATACACCTGAAGAAGTAAGTCTTAGCACTTTCCAAGTACAAAAAGAATTTTCCAAGTTGTACCCTGAAGGTACTAATGTACTTCACTTGGGTTTACACATTACTTGGAAAAGGTCATATTCCTTGAATTAATCAGAGCAAGCATATTAATTTGCTAAATCCTACTCTAATCAAAATATTCAATATTTTTAAAATAAAAAATGCCAACATTCTTAATAAGTGAAACCAAAAAAGCCCATTTGAGCATTAATTAATACTTAATATGCACTTTTATCTTGCCATTCATGGTTTCTCATTCCCCCTGTCCTTTGAGAAGGTCTTTATCTTGATAAAACAGACACTTAGGGTTTTACGGTAAAAAAACAAACAAGGAAAAAGGATCAGAATCAATCATTCTCAAGCTAGGAGAAAAGTATAGCAAAAGAAAGGTGTGGGGGCAGGTTAAGGAATGTGAGGAAAGTGGATTGGGCAAAAAATAGTGGATTAATAAGTAACTTCATAATGTGTTCCCTAGCATGGCATCTAAGAAAACCAAGAAAAATTCACTAATTAGTATTACTTTTGGATTTAGGACTGTGTTGATGCCACAAAATGGCTTCAATATATACATTTAAAGGCCATCATAAGTGCAATGAAGTAGTTGTGTACTCAGGAGAAAGAGCTTCATGGAGTGAAGAAATACACACAGGACTTCCTGGGAAGAGGTGAAAAGTTAAGGGTGTAGAGAGAGTGACAACAAACATTTTTGTGGTTATCAAAAGCAAACCCATACCTAAGGCTGACTTATAAGTACCATGCTCTGCTCTTGGCAGTTATCTTGTAATGACTCTTAATTTTTCTAACAACTGTATGAAATAGGTATGATTATTTCCTGCTTTTTACAAATCAGGAAAATGAGTCACAAGGTGATTGAGTAACTCATACGAGAGCATCATCCAAAAACTGACAGCACTGAAATTCAGATCTAGCCAGTCTGGCTCTTCATTTTTAACTATTGTTTCATTAACCAAAGTTGGACAAATTAAAACTTCCTAACCAATCTGTCCTTAATTTAATTTAAATCCTTCACAAATTTTAAACTGGATTTACACATTTGATATATTTGATTTATAATCAGTCCATCTACCTGATAAATGTTTTCTTAAGCACTTAACTCCCTATAAATCAATTCAAACACTACATATGCATTTAGATATTGTATTTCCTTAATTATTAACAATATTTTTAGTGAAAAACAATGATTGCCCTGAATAGAGCACAAAAATACATCACAGGTTTTCTTTGTTTTTTATTTTCCTAAGATTGTATATAGTCCCACTGTAGGGGGTTGTGAGGGGGGTAAGGTGCAAACTATCAGGTTAGACGGGCTAAGATTTCAGATCAAAAATTCAATAAAGCTATTAAATTCTCAATGGTTAAAGATGCAAGACTGGGGCTCCCTGCTCAGAAGGGAGTCTGCCTCTCCCTCCCTGCCCCTCCTCCCCTGTTGTGAGCTCTCTTTCTGGGGCACCTGGGTGGCTAAGTAGGTTAAGCATCTGCCTTTAGCTCAGGTCATGATCCCAAGGTCCTGGAATGGAACCTCACATCAAGCTCCCTGCTCAGTGGGGAGCTTGCTTCTCCCTCTCTCTCTCTCCCTTTTGTGTGTACACTCTATTAAATAAATAAATAAATAAATAAATAAATAAATAAATAAATAAATAAATAAAATCTTTTTAAAAAATATAAGACTGGACAAATTTTCTAAGGGATAGTAACTTCCAACATGATTCTACTTCATCTTTTGGTATAATTGCTATGTTCATCAGGGCCTCAGAATTATGTCTATTAGAGGAGATTCATTTGATTCCCTACATCTCCTGAATTAAATGTTCTATCCATCCTCAATTTTAACCTCTTCCAATTTTTATTGTCTAATTTGTGTAGACAAGTTTTTCACTCCTGTGAAGGTTGTTTCTAATTTCCTTCACATCAACATTCCTTTCATATTCTTCTTTTCTAGGGATTTCAACCACAACCCTTTACTAGGACTACCCTTTGATCACAGCCATTCCTCTGTAATAGACCCCAGGAAAAATATATTTACAACATAATGACAAGTAAATTGAGAAGTCATACTTCATTAGCTGTAAAAGCACTCTTAGGGCACTTCTTACTCAAAGGCTTAGTAGACCTGGGGAAACATGTAAACTATGCCCACATATGCCACACTTCTAACCCCTTGGAAAGCTCCTCTTCCAGAAAGAAAGCAGAATCAGTGAAGTGAACTACGACAACAACTTATCACAGTTTCTTATTTTATGGAGGAGTCAGAGAGAGGTGAAGAAGCCCAGAAAGAGATCTTGAACTAATTCCCCTTGAGTCCTCAACTTCTTTATTTGTATTTTTCTTAAAGTTCAAGACTTAAAACAATAAAATGAGAATCATGACTTTTTTCATAAGCATTCTTCCAGAATCAGTTACATACCATCATTCATGAAAGACACTTACAGGCTTTAGAGAACAGACTAGCATTTGAATCCCTCTTTTTACTGGTTCCTATCTTTCTGATTTTAGGCAAGTTACTTAAGTTGTCTGAGCTTCAAGTTCACTTATTTTAAAATAAGCTCAATTTTACCTACCTCCCAAAGCTATGATGATGACAAAATGAGATCAGATTTAATGTACATATTAATTATACATATAATACCAATACAGATTAGTTTCTGCATTCAGAGAATACCTCATCTTTTCAACTTAAATGCATTAGTCTCCTTTTCCATTGTTCTCCTAACATGAAGAATATAGTTTGATGTAATTTGGCTTACCCAGTTTATAACATGAAACCATGTAACTAGTTATGACCTACCTGTGAACAGTCATGAACCTCCAGCTATTCTATGTATAATTACAGCTGTGTCTCTATGACTTGCTTCCTGAATTTCAAACTTGTATCAATTACCCAAGGCTGGTTCATTTTTCTGATTTTATTTTATTTTTTTTAAGATTTTATTCATTTATTCATGAGAGACACAGAGACAGAGAGAGGCAGAGACACAGGCAGAGGGAGAAGCAGGCTCCATGCAGGGAGCCTGACATGGGACTCGATCCCGGGTCTCCAGGATCACGCTCTGGGCTGAAGGCAGCACTAAACCGCTGAGCCACCCGGGCTGCCCCATTATTCTGATTTTAGAATAAAGAAAGCCACCTATATTCAAAGAGAACTTAATATATGCCATTCTCATCAGAATTTGAGGGATAATTTTTTTAAAGATTTTATTTATTTATGAGAGATACACACAGAGACAGAGACATAGGCAAAGGGTGAAGCAGACTCCCTGCAGGGAAGCCAATGTGAGACTCCATCCCAGGACCCCAGGATCACACCCTGAGCCAAAGGCAGATGCTCAACCACTGTGCACAGTTGCTCCAGAATTTGAGGGATAATTAATGTTAGCTACGGTATGCTAACAGCTGAGTATTGATGCTCTACATCTTTGTCAAATGCGATTCTGTATTGACAAATCACAATTCGTGGAATTATTTCATGTTATTTTGTAGCCATGTGCAGACCTATTTGTGGATAGCATTTTTCTTTCATTCTTTTCTGGTTTCTAATCAAAGTTAGACAAAGAAAGATTTCACTCTCAAGAGAAAATATTTATATTCATCAGTTTTATGCTTCAAGAGTTTTTTTTAATTATATCAGACCAAAAGAGGACTTATTTATGATAAAATCATTGGAAGTAAGGCATGAATTGCTCATAATTTTAAAATATAGGCCCATCTTAATTTACTTCCGTATCTTGCCACAGGAATACTCAGTTACTATTGAGTAGCACAGATTTCTCACTGCTTAAGTTGCAATTTGCTATAAGCATACACTGTCATGGTTTCCTTTCTTGGCTGGATGCCTTTAGAAAAGAACAAAACTCCTAACATTGCCCTCGTCTTTTAAACCAAAAGCCAAATGCTGGAAGAAAGCAAAGACATCAATGCAGATAAAAAGAAAAGGTTCTATTTTATTTTGAGGACTCTCAAATTCACAGCCCCTCTCTCTCATATATAGTTAGTAATTATTCTTAAATTATTCTTAAATAATACAGAATGGCCAGTCTATATTTCCTGGTGCCTCACTTTTGTTGTTAAAAATGTCGAATATGGGTACAACTTCTCCTTGGAAAGAAAGAAAAAAGCAAGCACACAATTAGCTATAGAAGACCAGGTTGCCATAGCGACATAGCAAGGATAAAATGATCTTTCAAACTTTTTCAGCACCATGTGTCAAAGGAAAGTTTGAGCTCTTTCATCCCTCTTCCTGGGATGGAAAAGGCATACTTTGTTTTCATCCAAAAGGAGCACCTGCTTCTATATATCCTTTCCAAGTGACTTTAGCTGCTGAAATCAAGCTACATAGAGTAAGAACTAAAAGGCATAGAAATTCTGGATACCACAGGTATCAAGCTCACCTCTTAAACAGCCTATCCTGACCCAACCTCAACCAGACTGACTTTCCTGTCCCCATAGGCCTCAAAATCCTGTTGTGATACACTACAATCATAAACTACAATTGGAAAAGAACATTTCAGTGTCTTATTAACTTTTCCAGAGTACAGAACACATATTTATGAAACTAGAATAACCATGATATTAAATATTGAAACATAACTCAAAAAAGGAGAACACTAGCTCTTCCTCAATGAATACAGATGTAATAGACTAGCTTGCAAATTAATCATGACATGTTTAAAAAGTAACACAATCCAGGAAAATCAATACCTGGTTAATATTACAAATTAGTGGAGATAACAAATATGGCTCAAGTTAGAAACACTAGAAATTTTGACCTACAGTCTATTATTATTCAAATTAAAAAACAATGACCATCTCAATAGGTTCTGAAAAATTATTTTAAAAGTTTGGAACCATGTCTATATATAAAAGTCACTCTTTTAAGCCAGGAAGAGTAGAGCTACTTCATGAACACAATGTTAAGTATAACTTTGTGTACTCTCAAAGTTATTGCTGAAGTCCAAACCTGGAAATAATTTAATGTGCATACATTCTAAAGAAGGGTGCCAGGATTTCCCCCCCTTCCTACCTACTCTCCAAACTCAAGCCAGAAGAGGGTGGGAAGAGCTTTAGAAAGTTTACTTATCAGAAGGAAAGACTAGCCTTTCATATTAAGCTGGTTGCTTTCTGAGCTGCAGAAACCAGAGCTTCGCTTTCCCCTAGTACTTTGTTTAAGACTCGGATGCAGAATTGAGAAAAATGGAGATCACTGCTTTATGCTCCTCAAAAAAAGAGCCAGAATGTGAATATTTGCCTCATCAAGATTTCAAAACCAGATCACAATTGAACCAAGCAAGCGAGAACTGTCCTGTCCTTAACTTTGCCCTCTCTCCCTATCTGCAACACACATCATGATAGGGAGAGAAAGGTAAAAGAATGAGGGAATTAGTGGAGAAATGGCCTATCAGAGGGTTTTTTTTTTTTTATCTAGACTTTTTTTACACATTTTAGTCCTTGGGAACTCCTCCTCATGTCCAGATGGATATCAAAATTGAGTATCTCTTACTTAGCAACAGGGTTCTCTTCTGTAGAGTCTTACTCAATAGGTATAGAGTGGGACTCAGAAAACTGGATGTTTAATATCACTCTACCACCGAAGAATCGGAAATATTGTACTAGAGAAAGATAATAATGGGTTACAGAATTTTATCAGTTATTTCTGAGTAACAAATGGGGAAATGCAGTCTGAAGAATATAATAATGACCATCCATTAAAAATATCAAATCCTGAATGTTTTGGTTGTACTCTCCAAGTCGAACGCCTAGCAGTATTGGGCAAAAGCACATAGTTATCAGTCACAAAAAATCTATCACCACATTGGATCACCCTGTGAACAGCAAGTTACATTAGAATTACTCTTGGAAAAACAAAAGCTATAGGCACCATCTCAAATCAAGACCAACTTGGAAATCTCACCTAGAGCTAAATTTTAAAACAAATTCTGATAAGGAATCCTTGTATTCTTATCCATCCAATCCAATTTTGAGCCTGTTCCAGGTCACATATCCAGAGATGATTAAATAGCAAGAACAGGTTGAAATATGTTTGTACTCGTGAAGTTACTTGTGAAGTATGTGAACACCTGGGTGAAACAGAGGATTGCTGCTTTAATTCTAAAAGAAGTTCAGACTTGTAAAAATGTCTAAAATATCAGCTAGCAGAACAAAAGGTAAAGTACCAATTTTCCTTTTGCCCATGAATTTTCTGCATTTTTATCCAAAACTATTATCACCCTTCCAGATATAGTCATCACCACTTTCTGACCAGTATGTCCTCCTCATGTAGGTGGCTCCCATAAGCCCTACGTTTCTAAAAAGCTATTGTCTTCAGATTGTTTATTATGAATTGAAAATTAAAGTGGGAAAAAAAATGCCTGCTTCCTCATCACCTATTATCAATCTTTTGAGGAAGGGGGGAAGACTGGTTGAAAAGAATAGAACTATCCTCATCTTCTTCTTAAGGAAGTATTATGGGTGTGCTATTTAAGACCAAAATTTCCGGTAGTTCTTTCCAAAGGGAGTCTTTTGTCCTGAGCATCTTAATGAACTTTATGATTAGGAGCTGAGAAAATGCGTATTGCTTTATGAAGAGGAAAAGGAAGAGTTTGGAGTTATCAGGATTCTCCAGGGACAGGAGGAGGTGGAGAACAAAGTTGGAAAATGTGAAGGGAGAAGCTATCAAGATGGTACGTGGCCAGAATCTATGCAAGATGAGGCCATTGATGAAGAATCTCAGGTTTCAGAGGATCCAGAAAGAGAAAGATGTTCTGATATAATTTAAAATTACATTGCTCCCTGATGAATTTGTCCATATCCCTTCCCAAAGTTGCCAGTATAATCTATTACTTACACCTGTCCTAAGAGAACAGGGCTTTATGAAAATTGGGAAAGGGCTCAAAGATTCATCTTTTGGACTCCACATAGCAGCACAAAGGCAGTAAACAAAAG
The DNA here is from genome assembly GCF_018345385.1 of Vulpes lagopus. Classification (NCBI taxonomy): domain Eukaryota; kingdom Metazoa; phylum Chordata; class Mammalia; order Carnivora; family Canidae; genus Vulpes; species Vulpes lagopus. Next base: position 47,835,294 of record NC_054829.1, on the reverse strand, counting down.
ATTCAATCTGGGAATTCAATGAGGAATTTCCTGAGGAAATAGGAACTTGGAGTCAGACACGAGCACAAATATAGAAACCCTTCCAAGAGATCTTTGGAAAACTGCAATGTGTAGAGTGGGATACTCTAAACAATCTTATTTATATTTTAGCAGAAAGAAAACCCATGCTAACATCTCAGTTCCAAAAATACAAAATTGTATTAGGTAGGAAGAAAAAAATTTAATTACTTGGCCTTAAGGCCACACCCAGAGTGACAACTATATATATTTGGGTATATACTTAAAGTGGTATTTTTTCCTTTTCTCTATATCTCTACACACACACACACACACACACACACAATTTAAATAGACCCATGCAATTTTATGATTATAAATATTGTAATTGCCAGTCCCTACAACAGTCTTTCGTAGTTTTTCTCCAAATGCCACATATTTTTACAAAAAAGGCGGGGGGGAGATAAAGAAAAAAATCACTACTGAATCAAAAGCAAACTATCATATTACAATCTGGGAAACACAATGATTTGGAATCTTACAGAGCTGGATTTAGGTAAAACTATTTGGATCTCAACACAGGATATATTCTGAGTTTGCCTTGTGAATCAAAGATTACGTAATAGGGATAGAAAGATGATTTTCCCCCCACCAACTGCCTTAACACTGAAAATGAAGAGCCTAGACCAAAGATTTAGGCAGCCAACTATCTAACACGTTGACCCCCATTTTTTTACATGTCTCCCCTCCGTTATTGAGGTATAATTGATAAATAAAATTATATTTAAAGTGTGCAATGCAATGAGTTTATATATATACTTTGTGAAAGGATTCTCCCATCTAGTTAATTACCACATCTATCATACTGTTTTCCATAGTGCCTGTACCAGTTTACATTCCCCCAAACAGTGCACTTTTCTCCAAGTCTTTACCACCATTTCTATCTCTTGTCTTTTTGATAGTAGACATCCTGACAGGTATGAGGTGCTACCTCATTGTAATTTTGATTTGCATTTTCTTGATGATTAGTGATGTTCAACACCTTTTTTCACGTATCTGTTGGCCATTTTTATGTCTCTTAAGTTTTTATTTGAATTCCAGTTAGTGAATGTACAGTGTATTATTAGTTTCAGGTGTACAATATAGTAATTCAACACTTCCATACATCACCCAGTGCTCATTGCAAATGTACTCCTTAATTCCCATCACCTGTTTATGTCTTTTATGAAAAAAATGCCTATTCAGGTCCTAGGCCCATTTTTTTAATTGGGTTTTTTGCTGTTGTCTTGCTATTGAGTTGTATGCATTCCTTATGTGTTTTGGATATTAACCCCTTGTCACACAAGAGGTTTCCAAATATTCCCCCCATTATATAGGTTGTCTTTTCATGTTGTAAATTGTTTCTTCTGCAATGTAAAACTTCCTAGTTTGATGTAGTCCCATTTACCAATTTTTTTGTTTTGTTGCTTGTATTTTTGTGGCCCTATCCAAAAAACTATTGCCAAGACCAATGTCAAATAGTTTTTCCCTCTATTTTCCTCCTAGAAGTTTTATAGTCTCAGGTCTTATTTTTAAGTCATTAATCCATGTTGAGCTGATTGTTTTGTGTGTGGTATAAGATGGGGGTCCAATTTAATTCCTTTGTATGTGGCTATCCAGTTTTCCTAAAACCATTTATTGAAGAGACAATTCTTTTTCCATTATGTATTCTTGGTATCTTTAACAAAAATTAGTTGACCAAAAATACATGGTCATGTATGTGTGATCACTTCTGGTCTCTTTATTCTATTGATCTATGTCTATTTGTTTTATTTTATTTTTATTTATTCATGAGAGACACAGATTGAGAGAGAAAGGCAGAGACACAGGCAGAGGGAGAAGCAGGCTCCATGCAAGGAGCCCGATGATTGGACCCGATCCGGGACTCCAGGATCATGCCCTGGGCCGAAGGCAGGCGCTAAACCGCTGAGCCACCCAGGGATCCTGATCTATGTCTATTTTTATGCCACCATCATACTGTTTGACTCTGCCATTTTGAACCAGCATTTGATTATTCTCTCACTTCTTAGCATATTGGCATGGTCTCCTGCTGACACTCACGACCTGTGCCCCAAGCTTCTTAAGGAACTATGTTTTCTGAGACAGCTGTCTTCTTTAGTGGAATACTGGTATCAAATGTAAGGATTATAAATTGCCCATTCTCAAAACCGAAGAGTAAGAACTTCCCTCTAAGAAGAAAGGAGAATAATTCTGAAATGTAAAGATAATAAGATATCTTCTGCAATGTGTTCTCTAAATACTCTACTGGGCAAAGGGGAAGTATACAGTGAAGTCTCCTGACTCTTCAAGTGGAAGGTTACTACTAGTATTTGAAAATGTGGGGGATCCCTGGGTGGCGCAGCGGCCTAGCGCCTGCCTTTGGCCCAGAGCGGGATCCTGGAGACTTGGGATCGAGTCCCACGTCGGGCTCCCGGTGCAAGGAGCCTGCTTCTCCCTCTCTGCCTATGTCTCTGCCTCTGTCTCTCTGTCTCTGTCTCTGTCTCTCTCTCTCTCTCTCTCTCTCTGTGTGACTATCATAAATAAATTTTTTTTAAAAATTTAAAAAAAAAGAAAATGTGTCTAGCCAGTTAATAAATTTTAAGTAGCGTTAATACCTAAATACTTTTTGAAACAAGTACTCTATGAGGAGGTTTATATCTTGCCTTTTTGGACAAAAACAAAGGGAACTGGATTTAAATGTGGAAAAAACAAAAATTCACTGTGTATTGAGCATCTTCTACAGGATTGTCTAAAAAATTATAATAAGCAAAACAAAACTTTCTTCTAATTTTCAAAATTTTGTTTCCTAAAGAGATATATGAAAATACAGATAAATTCATAGGTAGAAGTCAAAACCTTTACATAAATAAAAGCAGTAAGAAAAAATGAGTGGAAGTCAAGGGAGCTGACTAAAGTTCAATAACAAACACAATCCGATAACTGAAGTATAAAGAACACTACCAAACCAAACCCTTCATCATCCTATTCCCATTTCCCTAAGAGGAACAAGTAACACAAGATTTTATTAACCTTGGGTCATATATGGAGTGTCATACTTGAGGGTTACCCTGAACTCATCCTTTGTTCTTCTTCTGTTCACTCATATGGGTTCAAGTGAGCCCAAAGACCATGAACAAAAATAAGACACAGAAATCAGAACTCAGCATTAATATGGAGAACCAGAAACAAAACACCTCATTACAGCTTTGTGAAATATCTGAATGCAAACACACCTCAAGGACATAAGTTTAACTGAAACAAAAGTTCATCCACTATATTTGCACTGTGTGCCTGTAATGGGTTTTTGGTTTTTGGTTTTAAGATACTTCTAGAGGCAGAAGGCTTTCAAATAAGAATAAACTGATACCACATTTTCTGTTTTTAACACTCACATACATTTCACAGCATTTTCTTCTGTAAGTTTTTTGTTAATTACACACACTTAGTCATTATGATTACAAAATCATAATTATATCTAAGTGATTTGACAGTGGCACATCCCCATTATGAAAGTGTGAATTCTGAGCTTGTTTTCTGAACTATTAACTATCATTAGATAGGAGAAATTGCAGTCAATTTTCACTATGTTATCCAATGTGTCACTCAAGGATTTAACAAATGCTTAGGAATGTGCTTAGATCATAATCTCAACACCATTTTCTTTGTGAAATTTCATCATATCAAAACAAATACAAGCTTGTGTGTAGAATACTTATGTTTATAAGTATGCAAGGTTTTGATGCTATAATTAAAGTTCTTTCATCACATATTTAACACACAATTTGTGTTCATGAAAGGATAAGGGTCTGCAAAGAATTGCTGGTTTATTCATTAAGGAAAATAAATATTCGAATTAACTTGTGAAATTTGATTATTTTATTTATATCCTAGTAATCTCCAAAGGCAGAAAAAATAGATAAGCCTTTAATAAACTAAGTCCATTTACATATGCAGGTTTGATGAAAGTATCAAAAAGTTTACATCATATACAGTTGTAGCTTCTTTGAGAAATACACAAATACTTACCAAAAAAATTAAGTAAGGCAACTAGCATTTTAAAGAGATTCCTTGCTTTTCTAACAGATTGCACTGTGACATTAATTTAGAAAGGTAGGTAACAGACTAGTAAAGCACAGCATAATCTCTTGGTACTCTTTGATAAAAGAATTCCTCGGGTCACTTTTTAAGTGTAAAAACACTTTGTTCAAATGAAAGTTCTTGTAGATGTCCAAACACTTCAAAGATTTAGAAGGTAGGTAGGTAGGTAGGTAGGTTGGTTGGTTGGTTGAATAAATGGTGGCCACAATAATGTACTTGCCCTCCTCCCTCCCTACTCTGCTCCCTGAATTCAGCCCAAGGTTTCCAAGATCACATTTAAAAAATTTCTCCTGAAGAGAAGAGTACTTAAATCACTATTAAGGTGGGGGTGTCACAGTCTCAATAGCACACTTGCTGACTAAAAGGACTATGTTTCTTGTGCTGAAAATCCAGTAGGAGTCTCAGGAATTGAACATGTAGTGCTATTTCTTATTGTCTGGGTGGGTAATAGTATCATCCCAAAACTATGCTATAGCATTTTACATTATCTCCAGGGAATCTCTGAACTGTTGGATTAGTAACAAAGAGCAACTAAGAAATTATCTGTTGCTCCTCCCCAGACAGCATGTAAAAACTAAAAGCAGCTCACCAGTTTATTTATTGGGATAGCTTCATCTTTGTTTTGTTTTGTGTTTAATGTCACACTTAGAAAAAACTGAATCCGTACATTTTCATTATTCTTAAAAGTACCTTGGTTTCAAACTCAATAAAACCACTTTATTGCTCTCTGACACTGCATGTAAGTCAGTAGAGAAAGGAAATACAATGATGCTGTTCATTATGGGATATGCAATAAAAAGAATCCTAAATCCAATCTAAGGCTGCACAATTTGTGAAGTCAAATAAAGTCACTTTAGTGTAAAAACAAAATCAATCAAACTACTTGTTTTCTGAGTGAACCAGATGTTTATATAACAGTCCTGGAAAAATACCTCCTCCTGCTGGCCTACGAAGGTATCAGCATCTCCCTGAGAGGGCAAAGTTAGCAAATAACAGGAATTCACCTAACTTTCAGATCTTATAGGATATAGCTCAAATACCATAGCTAGTATGAAAAAATGACAAATTGTCATTCATCTAGCAAACATGTGTTGACACCCTAATATAATGTCAGATGTTGTTCTAGACATGTGGGGCTCAGCAGTGAATCAGACAGAAATTTTTTCCTCATTAGAGCTTATATTCTGAAATGAGAGGACGATAGACATAGAATAAGAAAATTCTATGATATAAAGGTGTTAAAAGCTATGGGGACAAAACACAAAGCAGTATAAGAATTGGAGTTTGTGAAGTTGGATAATATTTTCAATTTTAGGTAGGATGGTCAAGATAATTCTTATTGAGAAGGTGGCATTAATGAAAGACTTGGAAGGAGAATGGGGAGTGAGCCAGACAGACATCCAGGGGAAGAACATTCCAGGCAAAAGGAACAGCCAATGCAAAGACACTGAGGTAAGAACCTCACTTCCTTGTTCATAGAACAGCAAGGACACCCATGAGCCAAGAGAAATAGGAATGACAAGAGGTAGTAGGAAATAAGCTCTGAGGCCTGGATCTATATGAGGTGGCCTCCCAACCATCTTTCTCTTCCACACAGAACCGTCTTGGTCCACTATTTCCTAACCTCACCTCTACCTAGCACCAGTCAGGTATAACTTGTATATATCTAAATACCCCTCAGGTACCCTCACAGTATATAGTCATTTAACTTTATTTTAAAAATGCATATTCTCACTTAGTTTTTTTTTTTTGCTTGCTTACTTTTAAAGTATTTCCTCTAGTAAGTTAGATATTTTGTAACCAGATAGTTTGAGAAACTCAAGTCTGCCATCTTGCCAAAAATATTAAACTAAATCATACAAAATTGTCATGTTTATAGGTTAAAAATCAGATAATGACACCTTCAAATAGTTTGACCTAATAGAAGTATTCTTTAGTTACTTTCATTACTTTAGTAACCAGTAATATATATGGCATATATTTCATAATATATATGGGCAAAGACCTCTGGTTGCTTATGCAATGGCCACTTCTTTCCTTTGTGGTATCAGAAGCCTAATTTTTTCAGGATAACAACAAATCCAACACTATAAGAACCCAACACTATAAGAATATTCCTGAATTTCCTGGTGCTAGGTGTGGGTGTGGTCTTTGACTAAGATCTGTTTAATGACATATAATTAGAACTGGTGTATGGGACTTTCATGAAGATTTCTTATAGAAGAATGTACTTGATTAGGAGATTCTTGGTTTTTTGTTTTTTGTTTTTCCTTTTCTCCTCTTCCCCCTTCCTTTTCCACCTTCCTACTTCCGGGAATGTTAGTGTGATGACAGAAGCCACAGTACCTATTTAAACCAGGAGCCATCATTGAAGATAGAAGCCACAAGTAAAGATGATACAAGAAAAAGATATAACAGGATATGAGAGTTCCTGATGACCTGAGGAGCTTTCACAAGTAACTTTGAACTAACAATATACAGATATCCTCCATGGAATAAATTAATCATTATGTTTAGGCCACTGTTATTTCTGTGCCTGTGGGTGGTTTTTTGTTTGTTTGTTTGTTTTGTTTTTGTTTGTTTTGGTTATGAGAAACTAAATCTAATTTTGAAAAAATGCAACATAAATAACTTTTTAAGATTTTTCTAGAAGTGGTAAAAAATAAATCATTTTAAATTTTCCTCCCACTGTTTGTTCCAACAATTAGTTACTTATATAGGAAAAAAACATCTACACATTTGGAAGTGTATAAACCAAGTAAGTTTTTAAATTTTTGTTTTGCTTTGGAAAATATTTTTAAGTCATGGCATTTTAAGCTTGTGTTTTCACACTGTTGGTCATCATCTTAACAATGTTAAAGGTATGACATAATTTATGAATGACAAAATATGAAAAGCTTTAATATTTCAACTTATTCTACATGAAAATATTCAGGTTTTTTCCTGAAAAATAAATGTTAATTTTATTTGTTTTACCACATTTAATTTTAATTAAGGTTATATAGCACTACAATTTAATAAATGTTTCTGAGTAACATGTGGCTAAGATTAGAAACACCATTACAGTAAAATTCAAACATTTTTGAGAACTGTTTACTGTAACATTCTAATCTTTAAGCTATTCTCATGTATAAGTGACTGTGGAGAAATTTAATGTACATTTTAGTGCTTCTAATGAATATTTTAGAAGACAGTAAAGGAGTAATAAAAATACAGATTTGAGAACATGTATCAACATTTATACCTCAATAAGCCAAAGAATAATTATAAAATTTGAAATAATTTTGAAATATTTAACATGCTTGCAAGTTTTAAGGTGTAAGAGTAAAATGGCTTTCATGAATTAAAATAATGAGATTTAAAAACTCACATTAAGACAGTCATTGTCTAACTACTTGAATCAGTGGCTCTCAATTCCATTCTGGGAAATGATGCCATCCATTATAGTTTTCACTGGTCAATAGTGAAATAAGAAGAATAAAGACAATGTAGTAAGTTTTTAATAAAGCTGACCTAATTCAATTTAAAAGAATGTACCTTATTCTGAAAGGATGCCCTTTGTTTCTGATACACTATCGATCACAGATGACAGTTTGTTGTTGCTGCTATTTTTTTAATGTCATTAGACTCTACTTTTGGTACCTTTAAAACAAATTTTGGGAACCAGTATCCTAAATCAAAAAGTTAGAGAATCCATAATTTAAGCAATTTTCTTTCTTTTTTTCATTTACTATTTTTTATACTTTCCTTTTTTATATTTTCCTTAGAGATTACATCACAACTATAATTTAAAATATATTTTCCTTATAATTATAAATGAATTTTTTAAGGTAGTAGTTACTTGGAAACTAACTCCAAAATAAATAGCATAGTCTTCATTAATTTCCTATAACAGTCATGTTTATTACTATTATTTATATGCATTATAAAGGAGAATCTATTGTCCATTAAAGTCCAGATTTTTTTTAACTGATCAAGCCAGGAATGCAGTTTAGGAAGTTTCAATGAATGACGATTATTTCTAAATATTTTTTGCACAAACAAATGTAAAGGTAAGGAAGAAATGTGACAATACCATTTCTTCTTACTAACATTACACCTTGAAACATCAGACTATCAACTATAGATAAATCATGGATTTTCCTTTGTCTATATAAATAGTAATTTATGCAATAAGTATCTTATTACCACAGAGACTAGGCATAATAAGTGTGAAAACATATTTTCATGTCTATAGAAATATAAAATTTGTTCTTTGTTCTGTAAAATGAAAAGCAAAAAGCAAAACATATTATGAGCCACACATACATTCTTAAGTTTTCCAGTTGCCACATTAAAAAAAAGTATACTATTAGAACTAATTTCAATTTTTCTTTTTAATTTAACTTAATATATCCCAATATTCTTTCAACATGTAATCCATATAAAAATTATAACATATTTTACAATCTTTTGATACTAAAGCCTCAGAATTCAGTTGTATATTTTATACTTAAAGTGCATGTCAGTTTAGACCAGGCACATTTCAACTGTTCTATAGCTACATTTAGCAAGTAACTACCATTTTTTATAGCATAGGCCTAAAGACATATTATTCTTAATCCTGACCTAATTAGGATACAGACCACAGATCTGTGATTTTTAAATCTGAGATAATATAAGGATATAAAACTGAACTGGAGTCCAGTGTTTCCACCCACATGGACTCTTCAGAAGCCTGCAAAACAGGATTAAACCCAATGAATAGGAATAATCCATTCACTTCTCATAACTTTAAGTAGAACCAGTTTAAAAATAATAAAAATCCAATTTACATATTATTCCTAACATAAATAGAAAGAGATAAACTAGGTAAGACAAATAAATCCAGTATGGGTTGGAGAACTGGTAAGAATGAAGTTCTCAACTTGGTCTACTTCCAGGCAGCAAATGATCAGACAAAAAGACACTCATGAAATCAGGGATATGGGTGAGTGGGCAGGACTCTAGTTTCTCAGGCAGGGAAATGTACTCAAGTGGAAATTACACAACCAAGCTTGATCATATCATTTCACGTTGACTAGGACCATAGGAGTAATTAAGGACCAATCCTCTCACAACATAAGGAAATCCTACATATTATATAGACATGTTTCCTTCCGTGTCTTCGGGTTGACCCAAAGCTCAGTGCTACAGGCTTAACAATGACATCCATAGGAGAGATTGTTCTTAAACCAGCAACTCTAAAAGACAAGACACAATTCCCCACAGACTGTTAATTGGAATGGGAAAAGAAATAACAATGCCATGAAAAAGCTAGACAAAACTTTGGTCAGGATCAAATTAGCATCCTCCATGAAGGGCAGGAGGACACCAGTGCCTCCAAATGTGATACCTTGAGAAAGATACATCATCACTTCCAGGGTATTCTGGGCAAGAATACACAACCTCAAACTAATCATGAGGAACATTAAACAAACAAATTAAGGAACCTCTATAAAGTACACTTCTTCAACAATGCCCGGGATCCCTGGGTGGCGCAGCGGTTTAGCGCCTGCCTTTGGCCCAGGGCGCGATCCTGGAGACCCGGGATCGAATCCCATATCGGGCTCCCAGTGCATGGAGCCTGCTTCTCCCTCTGCCTATGTCTCTGCCTCTCTCTCTCTCTCTGTGACTATCATAAATAAATAAAAGTTACCAAAAAAAAAAAAAAAAGAAACATCCACTGGAGCATTAAAAAGTGAAGAAGTGATGAGCATGGACTAAGGTACAGAATTGTTGAATCACTATATTGTTCACCTGAAACTAATATAACACTGTATGCTAATCATACTGGTTTTTTTTTTTTAAACAGAAAGAAATATATTGTATGTGACATACATAAAACAAATATAGCAAACTCTTCACACTTGGTGAATTGGGTAAATGGTATTAGGAATTCTCTGTTGGCTCTGTTTCTCTGGTTTTCTCTGGAGAATCCTAAGATTTAGAGCCCCCAGAGTATCAGATGGTCACATGGCCATACACCTACAGGTTATATATTCTAATATCTCTTGCAATATTCTAATTTCTCTTCAGATTGTATAAATCTTTCACCTTTTACTAATATCTCTTGCAGTGAAGTATGGTGGTGTGACTAAAATTACTAAGATTTGAGAGGAAGTAGTAAACATAACTTCCAGTCATTTCCTTAATTTTTTTCTGCCTGGACTTTCTTTCCCCTCCTTCCCACTGGCTGGGAAATGACACTAGAGGAGCTACCACTTAAATTTTACCTTGAGCTGGCATTTCCCAGGTACTTCTCCAGCCCTGGATCACTTAGTTCTGGACTGTTACGTGAAACAAAAATAAACTACTTATTTCTAGTCTCTGTTATAATAGCTTAGCCTGCCACTAACCTATGGATGTTTCATCTAGCTTTAGAGAATCTTACTATAAAATAGTATTTGACATCCTAAGGACAGCAAGAGGAAAATATGTGTTTTGGAAGAATATGAACATTCTGCATACTCACCTCACTAATTTTTCATTCACAAGAAAATAAATTTGCCTTGTTAAGTTGAAGTTACATTTTAAGCCAAAACATAAGGTATTATGTTGAGTGCCTACCTGACAAAAGAATAAAGCTGCTTAAAATGAGTAAACTTGTTAATAAATAGAATGAAAAGTCCAAATACAAGATTTCACTGTGTAATATATATACAATATTACAACCATACTTCTCAAATACAATGGTATGCCACATGAAATTGTGATTTTTGCATGTAGAAAATCATTATGATATAGTTTTACTCTAACTGTGCTCAACAAATCACACTAAAATAATGATAAATGCAGTAAATAATGGAGTATAAAGTTATTTTTCTCCCATAACTACAGTGAGAATTAAGGTTATAATCAGCCTTTTAAAGACATCAGATTATCCTAAATTCCTGGAGATAAAAATTATTTTGAAAGTATCTCTATACATCCTTAATAGTGCTTCAAGGGAAGTACTTGAAAATATTTTTAACAAATTAATTTTTCATATTTGCTCCTAAGAGGTCATACAAATCTCCAGTCTTACTATTAGTGAAATTACTATGCTTTCCTTTAAATGTTGTGCATAAAACAAAGAAATCCAATAATACATTTAAGGTTATATAACTACCTGTGTGTGTGTGTGTGTGTGTGTGTGTGTGTATTCTGTCACAAGACAAGAGACTGATGACGTTTGAGGGGTTTGCCTTAGACGACCCAGGGATATATAGGAATGTTCCTAAGGGAAGACAACAAGGTTATTTTTTACAGAAATGTCAATAGATTAAATTTGGAATCACTTGCCCTTAATATAATAGTTGTCATAAACAAGAAACCATGAGTTATCAGCTGTTCACATAAGCAGCTTTAGAGAATCATGGAAAAAAGATTAAATGGATATAATTTATAATCCAAGCTCTCCATAATCCTAGGACTTTCAGTACCAGACTTCCACAGAGCCTCTGGCTGGACTTCATTGCTGACCTCCACCGCCACACCGACATTGTGCTGTCTTTGGTGCTCACCTGTTAGTCCACCAAAGAGTACTACACACTAATGCAAATACAAATTTATTAGATTTCCAACCCATTTTTATAAGTCTCTCACTTTAAGAATCAATAAAAAAAAGAAGAAATAGCATCTCATTTCCTACATTGTAAACACACAAAAGCCAAACTAACCATATTTGGATGTTGTATTCAACATTTTTCATATTCAGTATCCAATTTCTGTTGCACATATGCACTGTATGTAAATATATACAAAAATATAAGAACATGTATTTATATTAGGTTCTTTTTCCTGCCTATTACATAATATAACAAACCAAGATTAATAAATAACTCAATGGAAAACACTCACATATTTTACTACATTCAGAAATGAATTTTAGATAATTTTTTAAGATAACTTCTTAAATCAATTACAAATTATGAGTTTTTGTAGGCATCTCCTCCAGAATATAGTGTATTAATTTCCTAAGAGTGGCTTTTTCTACTCACTTTATGAAGTTTACTTACGTATGTGAATGGTACCTGAACAGAGAAACTACGTTAATCCGGATATAAATTCCTATTCCTGGAAACAACTATTTCAGAGTATAAAGCAGAACAAAGACCAGTAGTTTTAAATTCAAGCTTCCTAGATTTGAATCCTGGTCTCCCCATCTACTAGTTGTAAAACTCTAGGCAAGTTTTTAACTGTCTCCCTCAATTTCATTTCTCTCATCTGAAAAAAGGTTATATTAATAAAGTCTACTTTTGTTTTGAGGATCAAATGAAATGAGGCATCTCAATTAGCAATTAGCAAAATGCTCCAGACTTAGTAAATTCTCAAGAAGGGTTAGCTATATGTTCACCTTGTTATTTCCATATTTCCTCACCTAAAAAATGAAAGTCTCTTGTTATATTCAATCAAAAAGAATTAGGTATCCAATCTGCAATGGATTGAATGTTTGTGTCCCCCAAAACACACAATATTGAAACCCTAATCCCAATGTGATAGTATTAGGAGATAGAGCCTTTCAGAGGTAATTAGGTCCTGAAGGTGGAACACACAGGAATGGGATTAGTGCCTTTACAAGAAAAGTCCAAAGAACTAGTTGATTCTCTGCTCTCTGCCATGTAAGGACACAAGGAAAAGAAAACCATCCCCAAATCAGGAATCAGGCCTCCCCAGACACGAGGCCTGCCTGCACCTAGACCTTGGACTTCCAACCTCCAGAACCGGAAGAAATTAATGTCTGTGGTTTAAGTCACTCTATGGTAATTTGTTATAGCAGCCCGAACAGACTAAGACACCATCCTACACATTGACAAAAAAGAGGAATTTCTCCTTTATCACCACTAAGCAGAACCAAAAAGAGCCATTTATTATATATGTACATATTTATAATTGTTGTTGTAAGATGAAATATATTTTAAGACATCCACTTTGTCTTCAAGGTGTTTTGCAGTTGAAAAACAGTGCTCACAAAAGTTTACCTTTACTTTGGGGCCATTTTATGCATAACCCTGTATCAGTGCTCTGCAGGAAATAAAGTAAACCTCTTTTCTGTAGTTGCTCATTCCCATGCTGTCCTAAAATCCTTCATATGTGGAATATTCTTTGCCCTTTCTTTAATATTCTACTTTAAAATCACACCCTAAAATACTCCTTCCAGAATAATTCATTGGACTCTCATCACTGTGTGAAACTTATCACCCTACACTCGTGAGCTCTCTTCTTTCTTAATGTTCTTCCACAGCAAGATCATGCCCCTCACTCACCCAAACTGGAAAATTGAGTCATTATCCCAGCACACTTCCTCTCCAAGTTCAATCTAGTCCATTGCCAAAAACTTTCTTAATATGAGCTATACCTATTCATCACTGCCCACCCCCACCCCCACCTCCGGGAAACTGCAATATTATGCATGTATTTTAAGTTTGTTCTTTCTTGAAACAATACACTATGTTCTAATTTTCCGACCTTTCAATAAAGGTCTCATTTCTTTTATGTCTTTTCTATTGTTTTGGGATGTTTGGTATTAAATGTATACATTACAGCACCAGTTATATGATTGAATTTAGATACTTATAATTTATATTTCTATCACATTACTAAAATGTTCCAAGAAAATGATCAAAATTATTTAATAACAAAGTAGCCTCTGATGCTTAAGCCTTCTTATAAATAGGAGCTGTTATGGGTCAATTCTCAAATGTACTTTAGTAAGGAATCAGCCTGTCCTTAAGCACATTACAATAGGCCCTTTCTTATTAAGGTGGTAGAGATCTTGCATACAGAACTGCTTAACAGTCAACTTTCCATTTGGGATTTGGATTTTTTAAAGAGATGGGACTATTCCCAGCTATTAAGTCAAACAGTATTTATCTTTGGTGAAATCTTGCTTTGAAGAATGTTCAACTCTCAGACAGATGCAAAAATTCAGAAAAGTTAATATTTTGTTAATTCACATGAAGAGCTGCCATGGTAGTTTATTGCAGGTTGATAATTTTAGAGCTGTTCTCTTGAACAGAGTCCATCTCCTCCTGCATTAGTATCATTTATAGCATCCAAAATGCATTTGAATTCAGCAGGTTTCCTGGAACCCCAGAAGGGACTCATTATATATCTTTTCCAAAGTTAATGTCTCTCTATTTGCATAAAAATATAATTCCATCAAAGCTTCCAATGAGAGGCAATAGGAGAGCATTGTGGATGTCTAGTCTAAAGATTTTTGTATCTGAATAGATCATGAGGATGGAGCTTCACATTCATTGTTGACCTTTTACCTTTTATCAATGAATTATACATACTACAAAAGAATATACAAGCTTAGAAAACTCATCTCTCACAAAGATGCAGGAGCTTATCTTCCAGAGGACAGATCTTGTGATGTGTTTTGTAACAAAATACCATCAGTCTTTTCTTCAAAATCAAAGAAAAACTTTTACACAGATTCCAATGATGGAAAGTACTCTAAAACAGGACTATTACAGTTCTGGTCTACATAATTACTAAAGCTCCCCTTTTAGGGGATTGAATAAAGTTGGCAGTCATAACACTTTGATCTTCCCATTTTCCATGCCCGTAAAAGGATGCAAAGTGTTTAAACTGTTGAATTCTTAGATAAGCCATCCATACTCAGGCCCCAGAGCAGGACTTACTTGGGTTTCCAACTTTGGTTACAGAACATTTACAGGTAGTAAAGAGCATTATAGTCATTTATTTGGTTGCCCTTTATTGATAGGGTGACCATATATCTGGTTTGCCTAAGATAGTCCCTGTTTATGCCTATTGTTTTGGCATAATTATCAATAGTATCTCCTCAGAGGCCTCCCTTTGGATAACAAATTATGTGGTAATCATTTTAACTAAAGGCTATATATGCCAGGTCTATTTTAGGTTTCAGGTAATGGACAAAAATCTGATCAAGGAATAAAACCCTTTTCCTGCCTGAAATTATGTAAGCAGTAGTCTATTAAATAGGAGTATAACCCCAGGTATACTGTAAGGCAGCACCTGATGTGACCAGGACTTGTCATCAAGAAGAGTCAATGAACACCAATGCAGAAAATACAACCAAAATAATGTGTATTGCAAAACCAAAGCAGCTAGAGACAGAATAGGATGACTAGATTGAGCCTAGTAGAAAATTACTTGTCTAGTTATTCAGAGACAAAGGTTTTTATTTTGTCCATACCATAGAGATGATGGGTTAGTGTTTAAGAAAAGGATCACACTGTAATTATACCTACATGTTATTAGTATCTCATTTAGTGTTTGTGTGCTCCCATGAAATGTTACTCAACATGCACCTCATCTGATTAATCTGTGGTGTTTAATTAGTTCATTCCAAAGATCTTCCCTGCTGCATGTTTTCCCATTAAAGTTATTAAACTCCTACATCCTTAAATGTAGGTAGGTCCATGTTTAAGCTCAGATCAGTAAAGCAATTTTCTCAGATACCAAAACAGGGCAAGTATGTAGCCCTCTAAAAGCAAAAATGACACTGAAATTTGAGGGCATATAAGGTCCAGAAACATGGGAACTAAGGCTATTCCTTTAGGGGATCTAGAAGGATAGTTTGACCCCTAGATGTTTCCAATAGGAGCCACTGCATAATGTAGTAAAAAACACATGGGGTTTGCAATCAGAAGATTTGAACTTGGGTCATACATACTAATGAAATGAGCTAAATTCAATTTTTGTACCTCTCTGAATATCACATTCTCATATAGAAAATACAGATGATAATCATATTGATTTCACAGGGTTATTTTTAGGATCAAATGAGTTAAAGTATAATCATGGAATAGAAGATGCTGATAATGAATCTAGGACTGCTAGTACACCCTTATTTTCTTCATCTCATTTTTAAACTCCCTTCAAATTGGTCAGATTTCAAATGTTTCAAAAATATTCCTTCCTTTACTCATTTATTTTATCAATACTGGTATATAGGCAAAAAGAAAAGTGGGCATGTCAGTACACACAATTTTTTTAACCACATCCTGTTCTTTTTTTGTTAAATCCAGTTAACTCTGCCCTTGGGTTTATTAATAATATAATTAATGACACTTGTCTAAACACTTCACTTCTCAGCTATTTGTTTTATTGCCAGGGGGAAGGAACCATAGTTTATTTTTATCTCCTTGCTAAGAGCAAAGATTTTTCAAATAATCAAACCAAGCTAGTAGGGTTCTGTAGTCTAAGGAAATCACGTGTCTTTCCTGAGAAGCACTATATAATTAGTGGCTGCTCTCAGAGTAACTGATAGTGAGTGTACTGATTCATACTGTTCATGATTATCTGGCCTATATTTCACATAAAATGACATCTATACTTCCTCATAAATAGTCCTAGGGCCTTCTCATGCTCTGTTCTAGAAAACATCTTTTTTCCCCCCAACACTTAAAAACAGGGAATGAATTTAAAAAATTAGAAGTTAGAATTGGAATTAGAATTCATAATTCAGTTTAAATCTGAAAAAGCAAATAATTTCAAGCCACTTCTCTTTAAAAGACAAAAAACTCCATTTCACAAGCTTCCTATCTAGACTATTATTTAACCAACCATTAGTACTCAATGCCTGAATTTCTGCAATGGTTGACAATCTATACTCTGCTCCTCTGATGCCAATCTCTCAGAATTTATTTTTTATTATTTTTTGAAATGCTCAAGCTTTTAATATTTATTGTCTGGTTCATCCTCAGTATTTCTGTAGGAAATCAATGATCAACATCAACACTAACATTTCACAAATGTTATAAGATCATTAGGACAGTGACACAATTATATAATCGCTAGTAATTGGATCCCAAACAGACCATGGTAATTTCTCTATGTTGCTTTATGCCTCAGCCACCATTATAAGTTTACAGTTTATAGCAATTAATTATAGTTATTCAAAAGTATCTAGGAAGTGATATTAAGCTACCAGGACATAACTGACAATAAGTAGATTGAGATGAATTTGAAGCTACAGTTAACAAAAATACAGACATACTATAAACTTGGTTTTATTCATTTATATTTCAATCAGCAATTTATTCAACAAATATTAAAATGCCTACTCTGTGCCAAGAAATATTTTAGATTATAAATCAATTAGGATAGATTGGTCAGCAAAATTTCTGCCTTCAAGGAGCTTATATTCTAGTGGACAGAGACTAACAATATACATAATTAACAAAAAGTATATAGTACCTGGGAAGTTTATAAGTAAAAATGAAAGGGATCAAGATTATGGGATGAAGGAGGAGGAACATCTGTATTTTTTAATCAATATTTTCCTGCCAGAAAATAGCTAACGCTTTAAAAAAAAAATCAATACAGAAGCATTTGCTTCTCTTAAATATTTAAAAGCCTTTGCAGTACAAAAGTATTCATTTTTCTTGCTATCCCTTAAATGTGTTCATCACTGAAGTTAATAAAACATGCAGTTAAAACAGAAGAGAGGAAGAGAAATGTGTCATCTTAAATCCGATGCTATCTATTTAGTTCCAAAGGTGAGGTCATGTCAGTCATATCAATAAAGTTGTATTCTGACACTGTACACCAACAACAATATCTGTAATTACTCCAGGAAAAGCAACTGCTGCCTGAGAACAGCTGTCGATCTGGGATAGAAGCAATTTATTTCAGTTGATATCATAACTATGATAGGTTCAATAATGTTCCCACAGAGCTGTACAATATTTATGTTGTAGGTCACTATTGCTTTTATTGTAGAATTATGTTTTGTTTTACATGTCTCTAATGACTCTACTGTTACCAAAAAATGGGTGTTAACAATATCAACAAGATGTTAGCCACTAATGTAGTCATCAAAGTAACGCGCATATTCTCAATCTCTCTGCAACATTGCATTTGTTTCTCATTTAGAACTCAATTCAAGAAACATTAATTGAATGTTCCTAAATGTCAGGATTCTTGCAAGGTACTATAAGGAATATGATAGACTCATATATCCCGTCCTTCAGGAGGCACCCCTAAGAAGAGTTTGCAAAGTATATAGTTATAAACTTAAAAGATATCTGTATTTGAATATACATGCTAGATATTTTGAATGATATTCTGATTTGGCCCTTGTTAATTATCATTTTCTAGATCTCAGATTCTATCACTCCAACTTCTTGGGCCTCTGTTTTCATTTGTTTATTTTCCTCATTTCAAATCCATTTGCAAATGTGAAATTTGCACCTGTGAATCAGGACTGCAGAAGAGGTGTGTTCACATGCAGAAAAGTCAAGTGGTGCATATCTATGAAAAGAATATCCCTGATGGTTCTAAAGAGCCAGGAAGGGGCACCTGGGTGGCTCAGTGGTTGAGTGTCTGCCTTTGGCTCAAGTTGTGATCTTTGGATCCTGGGATCTGGTCCCCTTAGCAGGCTTTCCTGTGGGGAGTCTATTTCTCCCTCTGTCTATGTCTCTCTCTCTCTCTTTCTCTGTATCTCTCATGAATAAGTAAATAAAATCTTTAAAATAAATAAAGAATCAGGAAAACAAAGATAACGTTTAAAAGAAGGAATGTGTCCATGGTCTGGCAAGAACCAAAGTGTCTACCAAAGCAGAGGATCTGAACTTTTCTGTGCCAAGAACTTAATGTTTTAAATACATGAAATAAAATAAATAGCATTAACAAAGGAATCAATAAACACAAATAATTTTTGTCGTATCGTAATATGTTTTATTAATGTACTACATTGTAAGAGGTAGCGGCATATAATGCCTATAAGTTCACAGAACTGCTGAGTGCAAATGATATTTTGAAATACCTACATCAACTATGATGGGATATAAAAACGTCTGCGATTTCTATTGATGACAAATTCCCAGGTACTAATAGAGTGGTTTGTTGCCTTCATATATAATTGAAGGACATGAAAAATTATATAGGTTATACTTTACTGGTTATAAAATACACTGTCATCCTCCTACCCTCCATCACTGGCCCATGGTAGAGACCGAAATTTTACCAATGCTAGTGTCATTCAGCAGTTTAATTGCCCAATGTCTTACAAAAGCACCATCTTATTACCCTCACACATTTCCCACTGACGCATCAACCTCATTATGCCCCTCAAACTTCTCTGTCATCAGTACTTCTTGTGCTCATGAGAATGTGCACTTGGATAAATAGTTCTATTTACCAGCCTTGGGTCTGACAAATGCACCACCATTAACTGTCATTTTCAAAACCACAAAAATCATCTAATACTAAACATTCCTACAGCCCGTCTGAAATACACAAAATACAGGATACAGCACTAAGACAACTCTATTAAGATGTACAATCAAGTTTAAATGGTTTATAAAGTCAAGACATTATCCAACAAATCAATTGGTTAATTTATTCAGAGCTCAAATAAAAGCAACATAGACTTTTTGATCCAAACATACATACATCTAAGGCATTCTAGATCCACTCAGAAATGTTAGCAATGTAACAACCACATGAACATGTCAATGTCAATGCCAACTGCTTCACCACTGTGCAGAAATAGTGTCCTTGAGGGCAAAAGGTGGCAGGAGTGGCTTTTAAGCACATACAAGGGAAAACAATTTCCATAAGAAAAGAAGTGGAATAAGAGTAGGAGTGGTGACACATATGCTTAAAGTTCTCAAAGAGTAGTCAAAACATGGCTGCATGATATACCCAAGGGCATGGGGCCCTTGGCTATGAGGCCCCAGATACTAAAAGCTGCCTATACCCTAGGTGTTTCTCACAAACAAAAGCTCTAAAATTTCCAAACCCCATTATGAGCTTGAAAAATGTGAACATCATCTCCCATTTTTTTTACTCAACTGTAAGATTCCCAAATTCTGGTACAGCCACATAAGGGAGGAAACTGAATTTTCTATTTAAAGGAAATGAACATATCAAAGATTTCTTGCTCATCCAATTCTTACAAATATTTTGCTAGAAATTTTTGATAATATACTACACCTATTTCTGCCTTCTAAAACTGAACTAACGGCAGTCATTTCAATGAAAATAAATGTTAGTGACAACACTTGAATATTAGAAAATACAGACTATGTAAAGAGACTCTGAGTAAACCTAAAATAACACCTTCAAACTTATTACCTGATAATTTTTTATATATAATCAAAGTTCTTCTGCCTCTACAATTCTATTAGCTCATTTTTAAGTTGAAAAAATCTGAATATTTTTTGTGGTATCTTATGTTCATTCCCTAGTGCCTTTTGAGCTGAAATAATTCCCTTCAAGGCCAATCTTCCCCTCAGATATCTGTGAAGTTATTGTGTATTTCAAGATTTGAGTGGACATAATTTTAATGTACCATTATATGAACATTAAGATTGCAAAGATATTGTAAACAAAATAAAACAAAAAGAATGATGAGCTCATTAAGCCAGACAGGGACCAATGAACTCCATCATTTCCAGGACTGAATCTCACAGAGCCAAGGGTCATGCTGGTGACCAAAACTGAACAGAGCCACACATGGGCCAGAGCCTCCAGCTACTAGTGTGTCTGAATCCGCACCAGCATCCTGACCCAGACAACTTCAGGATAAATGATGTCTTCCAGGAAAACAGAGTATCCGAGAATGTTCATAGAGAAATTGGCATAATGCAGAAATACTTTATTTGGTAGGTTTTTAAATCCACCTCACCAGTAAAAAAAAAAAAAAGAAAGAAACTGCTAAAACATAAATGTGACATCATAAACAAGAAGAAAAACTTAAGATGAAAAATGAGAGACAATGTTTTTCTATTCAGAACAGGAAAATCACTGCATAAAATGAATTGAAATTTTTTTAAAAATCAGTGGGTTTGAGGGTGATGGAGATGGGAGCTCCTAGTAAATCCTGTTTTTTTCAAAATAATTATTCTTCCCTGTGATAAGATTATATATCTCTACCTCATTAATGCCAGCTTTAGTTAGGGGTCTTATTTGGCTAATGAAATTGAAGCAATAAGATGCTACAATTCCAAAGCAAAAGAAAAGCATTTTCATGTTCTCTTGTGCCTGTCATGAATTCAGCATGCCAAGATAAAGGGCTGCTTCTTCAGTCTAGATCCTGCAAATGAAACAGACACCAAGCAGGATCATAACTGATTCAGAATACGTAGATAGTGGGAATAAGAAATAAACTTGCTTTTGTAAGATACCAAGATCTGAGGTTAGTTTATTACTGTAGCATAATTTAGCTTAAGTTATCATGGGACTGATAAGATTCCAAAAGCAGAACCAATGAGCATATTCCAGTAAAAACAAATGTACTGCAGCTACGTGTTACCTCTATCCCAGAACCCCAACATAGGCATGCTACTTCATCTCTGAACCAAGATAGCACCTCCAGGAGATAGCAGCAGACCAGTACTACAGGATATAGACCAAAGTCAATGGCTTCTGCATTGTTTAACCTTTCTGGAACACATAACTATAACTTTTTATATCATTAGCTTTTATAGCTCTAGTTGACCATCAGCACTTCCATTCTGCTGAAGGCAATAATCTTCCAGTGTTTGTAAACAAGATTTTCCCCTTTTCTGTGTTACCAAAGAGTAGAAAGTGAAAAGAAAAAAGGAACGTAGTGAAAAAGAATCACAGTCCACATACTCAGACACACAAAAAGTAACATTTTATTTTCTGAAACAGTTTGATCTACATTAATCTGTATTTTGGGGATTCCTCTCTCAATGGATCAAGCCACAGTTCTGAAATCTGATATAGGGCTTTGCTAAGGAAAGTCTGGGGAAAGGCCCTAGGTCATCTTGGAGTCCACACAATTTGTTGCTGAAATATTTACCATACTGGTCCTTAAAGCTCTTTGCCATTCGTGACTGGAAGATGTTTCTGTGGCACACCTTCAACAAGCCTTCATGAGGTGGCATATACACCTCTTTGCCTACATAAACCTTACAGTAGTTGCAGCTCAAGGAATTTGCTGCCTCTTTAAATGAATTACCTGTACAACAGGACAACAGGTCACTGCTCTCCTCACACTTGCCTAGTTCTCCACTGAGAAGCTCTAGCATGAAAAAACATCCTGCTTCCTTTGTGCTTCTTGGGTTTCATTTATATGTATATATATATATATATATATATATATATATATATATATATATATATTATTAATTATTAATGTAATTAATAATAAATTGATTTCTGTTTTCTATCCACACCTCTACTCTGAAGTAATAGGAAGAAGGCAGATAATGTGGTTGTCAAGGAAGAAAAGAGGGGAAGCTAAATTTTTTAATTAATCTTCTTATACTACTTCCTCAAAATTACAAAACTACTGTGGTAGGAAGAATTTCTAGAAATAGCCCTTAAGAGTCTATACCCTTAACACTGGGATTTGGGAATACAACGAGGTATCATTCCTGTGGTTCTGTTATATTAAATGGCACAGTTTACCTTGTACAAAGGGGGGTTTTCAAGTGGTCCTTTGTAATCATTTCAGACTTTAAAAGCAAAGAGATGTCTCTTGCCATGGCAGAGAGGAAGTTGGGAAATTTTTAAAGAGAGGGACTTGATGCACAGTTACTGCTTTGAAGATGGAAGGACCTCAAGAAGCCAAGAGTGTGCCCCCATCAATAGCCAGGAAGGAAATGGGCATCTCAGATCTACAGCCCCAAGTAACTGGGTGCTGCCAACAACTTGAATACACTTGAATGCAGACTCTTACCTAGAATCTCCAGATAAGAGGACAGCCCAGCCAACATCTTAAATTTTGACCTTGTAAGCAGAAAATCCAGTGAGCCCACCTGGACTTCTGACCTACAGAATTATGAACTAACAAATTTGTGTTGCTTTAATTAGCTACCTTTGTGGTAATTTATTACAAAGCAAAAAAAAAAAAAAATATATATATATATATATATATATATCCATGTTCCCTGTACCCAACTTCACTCCTACAACATAAAGATCACAAATTCCCTAAGCACTATTAACAATTCTTTAAGGACCATTTTCCCTCTTATTCAGATTGTTTAACTAATAGTGGCTGCTTCCTTTACCCTTCTTAGAGCGTTAAAATGGTGTTTATTAAACACATATAGTGATTGTGTTTTCTTCTTAAAACTCTCCATATGTGCACACATTCATTTTATATCCTTGCTTGGGCTGAAACAAAAGTGGTAATTTCATATGGTTAACCTAAAAAACTACTTCATCAAGGACGTTGGATTTTCTCCAATGTTGGAAAATATTCTGACTCTTCTAACTCTTTGCTTAGAGACCTGAAGATGTGGTTCCCCTTAATAGGTACAGAGTTGAGATTACAAAAACTTTTTAAATCAATTTCACCAATGGTACCTCTCTGCAAGATGCACTATGATCTGAACTGCCTTTTTAGAATTCAATTTAGAAAATTCATTATTTCCTGAGTTTAACTCTATAAATTAAAAATGTCAAGAATTATAGGATATACTTCAACTAGAGTATAAATCAGTTCATCTTATTTTATAGTTCATTCTGCTTTTTTAAAAAAAAAAGTTAAAAATTTTTTAAGTTAAAAACTTAAAAAGTTTTTCAGTTACCTGAAAAGGTAACTTTTTAAAATTTCAAAATACTTGAAAAAGTAAAAGCAGATTGTGTGATTTCTGATTTTTAGCCAACAATAAAGTATAAAGGTCAAAATAGCTATTTCCATCTTAAGTCACCATTACACACTTAGAGTTCTTAAGTACCCCTTCAGATAAGATTTTTAGTTTTCATCTCCTAAAAAGGGCCAGCATTTGGAAGCAAGTACCTCATTCAAGGAAGTTTTAAAGGCTCCAAAAGCTATATACTATAACTTAGGGACCTATCAAAACCCCAATATGCTGTTAAAAAATGCTTTTTGATTCTTGAAATGTTGCTTCTATGTAATTCTGAGTCCCTCCTGTCAGTTTGTCAGCAATAAAAGCATTACTAGTTTACATTCACTTAAGTTTTGATCTTTAAAATACGTCTTCAAGACACAAAGCTTGGGCAGTATTCCATTATATTCTTAATGATTTCACAATCTGGGCACTAGCTAATATCCTTTAATGACAGTTGTAATTGTCCTTGCTGGATGGCTGGAACTTAATGACTGAACTCCATAAGCTAATACTCTTTGGGGGGTTGCAGTTCCTGGGAGACAGGAGTAGGGGGGGAATGAGGCAGGATAGGGGGCAGAAAACGTGGTGGGGCTTGTTACCAAGTTATTCTCAGCTTTCCACCAAATGCAATTGAGTGTTCATGAGGTCTTCACAAAGGAAGTATGAACTATTGTTTGTCTTAATAGTCCACAGAGACATGGAAGGGACATGGAAGATTTATCACAGGCTCATTTGCCCCATGGAACACCAAGTCCCTGACACTTTCAGGTTGCACGATGATAGCCAACCTGGTGGTCCCTAGAAAGACCAAGACATCAGTAGCAGCACATGTAAGTATTTATGAAACACCTGCTAATAGAGGCAAGTCAGTGGGAAGGGGCAAACTCAAGCATTCCCCACCTTCCCACCAGAAGCAACTTGGGCTCTGCCTATGAGTGCATGAAAACTCAGCAGGTTCTATGGCATCTGTGCCTCCCAGCAATAGCAAAGACTCAGGGAATGAGGTGAGAAGCTCTTAGCATGACAGGAGGGGAGATTATGACAGGTCATCATGAGGATGACCTGAGAACTTGAAAACCTGAGAACAGCTGCCCCCAATATAAGGCAACAGTGGAGTTCGAAGAACGTCTCTCTGATGAATATTGAAACTGCCCCTTTTAGGGTCTAGAATGATGCAGTTGTTTCCAGGCAATATTCCTAGAGATTCATCCATCACATCAAGCAGAAAATCCTGGCCAAGCAAACCCAGAGGTCTGATTTAACTAATCCAACGCAGTCTACCTCATGTGGAACCCAGATTCTTGCTCATCTTCTTCCAAGAAGAGTCACTCATTTCACATTTCTCCCTTGAAAGAAGAGACACTTCCTCCAAAAGGTGGCTAATATCAGTCACCAAAAAAGACAAAAATGGTTTGCACAGAGTTCTAATCCTCATTACTACAGCTGGTCCCAATGTTATAATTGAAGTTCATTACTTCCCTCCTCCACTAGGCATTCTGTAGCTCCCTTGCCTTCAGCCAGCACTTTCACTGGCCTGGGCTGTTTACCTGATGAAGTGATCTAGACCTTTATCACCAAAGGGTCTGACTCCCTCAGTTGGTTTGTCCTTATCAGACCATGACTGTTCTGATTGTCCATTTATAGTTACTACTAAGCATGGAAGCACAAACATCTTCCCCTTGCTTCTTATTATGTATCAAGAGGAAGAGATATATAGATCCCTCCTGATATATATATATATATATATATATATATAGAAAGAGCAATAGAAATTGCATAGAAATTGAGCAATCTAATATTCCCCCAGCCCATTACATATGCAAGGTTACTGAGCTAGGAGGAGTATAAATGATGATGATCAGGGTATGTGTCCATCGAATTCTCAATGAGACAAGTGAAGGCTGCTTTGTGAACGAAGTGAATATGGCATCTCAGCTCAAGCAAGTCTTGGTCAATACATCATTTATATATATATAGGAGAGAGGTCGAAAGTCATTGAAAAAAAAAACAACTTAGCATTTTGCCTCTCACCATCATCACCACCAGCAGCAATAATAAAATTGCATTGTTAAAGTTAAGAAAGCCTAAAATATCCAACCTAGTGATTCCATGGAGTACAAAAATCAAACACAATTGTTTAACCATAAACAACCTTGCTGTGAGAATTGGTACAGCCTACTTACAGAAGGAGAGATATTATTTGGGAATTAACATCTTGCATAGCTTGTTAGATTTATAAATGCTACATTAGAGCATCGTCATGATATCATCTCTGGAATTCTTATTGTAGTATTACAAGGTCATGCTAGTATCTTCATGTTTCTTTCCCTGCACCCCAAAAAATCTTTTGGATCAAATATAAGACTCTAAACACGGGATTCCTGGGTGGCGCAGCGGTTTGGCGCCTGCCTTTGGCCCAGGGCGCGATCCTGGAGACCCGGGATTGAATCCCACATCGGGCTCCCGGTGCATGGAGCCTGTTTCTCCCTCTGTCTGTGTCTCTGCCTCTCTCTCTTTCTCTCTCTGTGACTATCATAAATAAATAAAAATTAAAAAAAAAAGACTCTAAATAGATATCTGCTGTTACAGTTCCTATATTAAGGCGAGGATTCATCCTTGAACACCCGAATACAAGAAATAAGAACCACAGTTTTGTAGAAATCCAAATTTCTTTAAAGATTTTATTTATTTATTTGACAGAGAGAGAGAATAAGCAGAGGGAACAGCAGGCGGAGGGAGAGGGAGAAGGAGGCTCCCCACTGAGCAGGGAGCCTGATAAAGGGCTCCATCTCAGGACTCTGGGATTGTTATCTGAGCTGAAGGAAGATGCTCACTGACTGAGCCACCCAGGCACTCCAGAAATCCAGATTATTTCCATGTAAACCATTATGGACAGTGAGAATGTATTTTACTCTTTGGATTTTTTAATTTTATCAAATAGAATATAATTAAAAGCTTGATAATAAATTTCTGGAACACCCAAGAACTCCTTTGGAAATAGTTAAAATAGACTTTGATGACTTGACTGACACAGATTGTGTAAAAGAAAAAGATACACAGAGGTAAAAGGAGAAATAAAAGCAGGTTCAGCAAACTAAGATAAATTTTTTAGAAATAGTTAAGAATCATCATACTGGAGCTAGAGCCCTTAATTAGAATTCCAATCCAAAACTACGCACATCTGCTTTTCTTAACACTGAGAAGTGAATGCTTTAGTCTTTTGTTCCAACATGCTTTCACCCAACAATTCAATGTTTTATGTAGAACAAATTTTCTAATCCATTGTGTTGTTGTTTTATTTGTTTGGCCACTTTATTTATCAGCTTAAAGCTTACACAAAACATCTAGAAAATCCAAAATTATTTAAGAAAAATAATCTCAAAGGCAACCATTACCAAATATAACATGCAGCTTCTCCCAGATGCACAAATTTTATTTCTGATGAGAGTGCATGATTGGCCATTACAGAAGAAGAAAAAACTAACGGGAACAGCTAAAACAATTCTACAGTGTAATGGTTTCATCATCGTCATTTCACCAATTCACATCTGTGACTATATTGAATCTGGTACTAATTAAATAGGGACATCACAGGAAATAAAACATCTGGACCAGAATCATGGCTGAGGTACTCATCACAAACATTATCAATCCCTCACTTTCTTCTCACTTGACAAGGTTTTGTGTAGGAATATTTTTCCTCCTTAACACAATTCTGAAATAAGGAGTTGTTTATTCCCATAAATATTTATGTCATCCATCTCCTTCTATAATGGGGTATATAATACCTTAAATTACTTCTGTTAAGATATTTTTTCTCTGATAATTTAGAAAATGAATCTCTTTTCATATCTACCTCTGGGGACAACATGGAGCTTTTCTTCATATTTATAATTCCTTTAGTTCTAATCACTATAATTTCCAAGAAGGTTTTTCCCCGGTCATTTTTTTGGCAGCCTGGTAATACAAATGTCATACAGTATCTTCCTTAAGAGTTTTGAAATCATCCTTATCCAGCATCAATAATAAACAAGGTCACTAAGGTTTACGTTAATGTCCCAAAATAACACACATACACAAGAAAACTGTACTGTGAAAAGATTCAGAAATGGAGAAGAGCTTGAAACATGTCATGGTGGTGGGGAGAGGTGCTACAGTATTCCTACCTCTCAAGCCAATCATTCAATTATGAAATGTCAAAGTCTTCCAAAAAAAAAAAATTGGTTTATTTCTTCCCCTTCCTTCCACATTCATACAAAGCGGGGGGGAGTGGTGGTGGAGATTATAACCTCTGCTAAAAGATTTCTCAAAGTAGGAGTATCATCAGGATTACTTTAGCTAAAGGTCAGGTTTTACCTATTCACTGAAAATACATTGGACCCCAAAGTCCTGACATTGTGCTGCTTGTACTCCTCAATGTAAGTCTGCCCTAGTGCAGTTACATAAACAAAAAACCAAACAGGTCTAGAGTTTCTTTTGCTGTGTCTTCCTGCTTGAGACTAAAAGAGTTCAAAAGTGAACGAAAGCATCTAAACTTAGGGAGTTTACATTCTACCTGAGAACAGACTAATAAATTAAATCACAATGTGATCCGATGAGAAAGGAATGTTGTGTTATTGTTCAGATATTTGTGGTTAACATTGAATTTCAATAATTACAGTCATTTATATTTGTATATAATCATTAAATAAATAAACCTACAGAAGGAATGGGCAGAACGTAGATCTGTTACCTTTTGAGATGTTACCTTTGGTTTCCAACTATAGTTTTAGGCTGCTTTGTTTTCCCTAGAAATATAAAATTTAAATACCTGATTTGGATATACCATATACAAGACCAGACAAAAATCCTGTTTTCAATATGAGAGCAGGCAAAGCATCAATGTACTAGTGGATAAGCATATAATTTAATATTGTACAGGAGAAACCTAAAAACTCCAGTAGAACTTGGGCCTTTTCTGAGGGTAAATATTTACTTCTGCTTCTCCTGCAGTATCTTTTTTTTTTTCTTTTTCTTTTTCTTTTTTTAGATATTATGTGTAGCATACAATAAAAACCTTCAATATTGAAGCATGAAAACATGACCCCAAATAAGATGGGAAGAAAGGTCTATAGACATATACCTAGAGAAAACCCAGATATTGAAATTGGCAGACAAGAATTTTTAAGGTAAGCATGACAAATATGCTAAATATGCTTATGTGGAAAAAATGACTACCATGTGTGAAAAGATGAGGAATTTCAGCAGAAAAAAAATGGAAACTGTAAGGATGACCAAATAGAAATTCTAGAAGGAAAAATATGGTATTAGAAATAAATTATCATATGGCCTTAAGAGCAGAAGAAAATTTCGGTGAACTCAAAAATAGGTTACAAGAAAATATTCAAATAATAGTACAAAGAAACAGGGGAAAATGAACAAAGCTTTTGATATTAGTAAGAAAACATCAAATAGCATAACATATATATAACTGAAGTCTCAATGAGAGAGAATATCAATCTTGACTAATTTTCATAAAATAGAGGAGGAAAAACTTCCCATTTTTTAAAAAAGATTTTTTTATTTATATTTGAGAGAGACAGTTGACACTTGCATACAGTGCAGGGGGTGGGAGGGAAGGGGTGGCGGGCAGGGAAAAAGAAAAGCAGACTCCCTCCTGAGCAAGGGGCCTGACACAAGCTCCAATCCCAGGACCCCAGAGATCATGACCTGAGCCAAAGGTAGATGCTTAACTGACTGAACCACCCAGGCACTCCAAGACTTCCTATTTTATAAAGCCAACATAACTTCTGATATAAAAACCTGATAAAGCTATTACGAGAAAATAAAAGAGAGCAATATTCCTTATGATCAAAGATGGGAAAAATCCCTTAAAAATATTAGCAAATGAAACAAAACAATGTGTGTGCAGAGCAGGTGGGGGAAGGAAGATAAAAAAAATATGACTGTCTTAAGATGCAGAAAAACATTGGACACAACTTATTTGGTAATTTCTTAAAAAGTATATAAACACCCTCAGCAAACTAGGAATTGAAGAAACCTCTTCAGTCTGACAAAGGACATCTAGAGATAACCTCACACTTAATGCTGAAAGACTAAATGTTTCTCCCCTGAGATCAGGAACAAGGTGAGAATGTCCACTCTCATCACTCCTATTCAACAGGGCACTAGACATTCTGGCCAATCAACAGCACAAGGAAACAAAAAACAAGGCATCAGGAAAGAAAAAAGATATGTATTCATAGATGACACAACTGTATACATAGAAAATCCTAAAGAATCTTTTAAAACTTACTAGATTTAATAATTAACCTAGCACATTCTCAAAAATCAATTGCATTTTTATATATTTGCAATAAACAATAAAAACATTAAAAATACAACTGTTTTTGGAAAATTGAACAATATATTACCAGAAAATATCAAATATTTAAGGGAAGAGATATTAAAGACTTCTAGGCAAAAACTAATTCGATATGGGTCATAAACATTAAATCCATGCTCTTCTTTTTTTTCCAAGTTTTTATTTAAATTCTAGTTAACACACAGTGTAATATTGGTTTCAGGAGTAGAATTTAGTGTTTCATCACTTACATATAATACCTAGTGCTTATCACAACTGTCCTCCTTATCCCCATCACCCATTTAGCCCACTGCCCCTCCCTTCTAAGAACCCTGTTCGTTCTCTATAAAGTCTCTTATGGTTTGCCTCACTCTCTTTTTTGTTTTACCCTACCTACCCCTGCTTCCCCTACGTTCATCTGTTTTAATTCTTTAATTCCACATATGGAAGTCATATTCTTTCTAGAAGAAAAAAAAAAGAGTATTTTTGTGACCTTGGTTAAGGCAAAGATGGAGACAATATAAATATCACTAATCATAAAATTAAAAAGATAATAATCAGACTTCATAAAAACTAGAAAATTCTGCTTATCAAAAAACTTAAACTACAGACTGGAGAAAATATTTTTTATATATATATAGGACAAAAAATAATATCCAAGAATAAGTTTTTTAAGAGCCCTGTGCTTCAATAAGACCAACAACCAATTTCAAATGAGTAAAATATTTGCACACAGTCACAAGATACAATAGCCAATAAACATGAGAAAAAGTGCTCAAAAGCATTAGTTATCAAGAAAAACAATTTAAGGCCATAATGAGATACCATTTTTATGTGTTAAAATGGCTGAACTACTAGACAATACTAATGCTGGCAAGCAGCTGAAACTCTCACAACATTGCTGATGAGAATGTGAAATAATTCAACCACTTTGGAAATACCATATGAACCTGCAATATCATTTCATCACCCAAAAAATAAGAGGATGGGCTTACAAAAGCAAAACAACAAAACCTTGTACAAGAATAATCATAGTGGGACGTCTGGGTGACTGAGCTGTTGAGCACCTATCTGCCTTTGGCTCAGGTCGTGATCCTAGAGTCCCAGGATCAAGTCCCACATCGGGCTCCCTGCATGGAGCCTGCTTCTCCCTCTGCCTATGTCTCTCCCTCTCTCTCTGTGTCTCTCATGAATAAATAAATAAAATGCTTTTTAAAAAAATGATCATAGAAGTCATTCATTATAGCTACAAACCAGAAACAACTTAAAGGTTTATCAGCCCTTGCACAGATTGTGATATAATCTTACAATGGAATACTACTTCCTAATAAAAGGGAAGGAGCCATTAATACATGCAAAATAAATGAACATTAAAACATCATGTTAGACAAAAGAAGCTGGATTCAAATGAGCACATATTAAATTATTTCATTTATATTTAAGCAAGACCAAGCAGAATGAATCTGTGGTGATGGAAATCAGACACTAGTTTATTCTCAGGGCCAGGGAATTGAGTTGATTTGAGTAAAAGTTACATAGCTGTGTAGAACAGTCAAGGCCCATCAAACTACACACTTAAGATCTGTGAATGCCATTAATGTAAATGATAGCACCCTAAAAGAAAGAAAGATAAGAAATGTATAAGACAATAGGGTTAGGAAAGATCAATTTATCTGAGAGTGTGCCAGATACAGAGCAAGAGTCATTACTCAAGGTTTAATAAATGGCCACCATATGCAAAACATTCACACAGAGGTAAAAAGTAGAAAACTTGCTAAGATTAAGAAATTTAAACTATAACGGGTGTTCACATTTAGCGCCATGCTATATTTATATTCATGAAACAGCCTGTTCAATTAGAAATATCAGGGATGCCTGAGTGGCTCAGCGGTTGAGTGTCTGCCTTCGGCTCCGGGCGTGATCCTGGAGTCCTGGGATCGAGTCCCACATTGGGCTCCCTGCATGCAGCCTGCTTCTCCTTCTGCCTGTGTCTCTGCCTGTCTCTGTGTCTCTCATGAATAAATAAATAAAATCTTAAAAAAAAAAAAAAAGAAATATCATCAGTGGAGCAGGAAAGGAGTAAGAACCATGCTCATTAAATGGAATCAGTCAAGAAGTGGCTAAAGCCAGGCAAACAATTAGTCACACACCTATGGAAAAAAGGGAACCAGTCCAAAAAGACCTTGAGCTTACCATGCTGGGTGAAAGAGGCATATTCCTCACCAGAGTGTGGGCAGGAAATCCAAGGACAATGACTAGTACAAGACCAGAGAAGCGCCAGGAGCAGGGAAGGGTTTCCATCAGAAAGCTGGTACACCTTTAGCAGAGCCCATGGGCACACCTGATTCCACTCAACTTGCTTCACATCTAGAAGGACAAGACCCTCAGCTGCCCCTGAGAACTTACTAGCACAGACTTCGCATTCCGAATTTCAAGGTCTGTCTGGCCAACACCTCTATTTTCCTCCTTAATTCTTGGCACCAAGTGACTGTTTTCTCAGCATCCTTCCTGACTCCAAGCCTTCATTTCAGCTTTCTGGACTCTTGCTGGCACTCTCTGGCCTTGCCTGTCACCTGTGTAGATGATCGTTCTCCCACAGACAGGGCTTCTCCACACAGATGTGTCACGCTGTCGGCCTGAGGGCCTGTCCTGCACCTTCCCCACCTGGAGACCATTAGGCTGCAATAGTCTGCCCTTTGCTGGGCTCCCTTCAAGAAAAGGAACCTATGTTTTCCAGACATTCTAAAATCACAATGTGGAGCCTTCACTGAGTTTGCCATAACAATTTACCAGAAAAGTCTATCCTGCATTTATCATTCTGACTAGTATCAAAAAATTAAGCAATCATTCAAATAAATAAATAAAATCCTTTAAAAATGAAAAAAGTCTCCAGATCTTCTTTCAGAGTCTTTCACTTTCGGGGGTGAAGAGGCCCAGCTCCTATGGTTTTAGCCCATTTCTAACCAGCAACACAGAATTTACCAGGTCCCAGCAGTCACCAGTCTGATCCTTTGTCCTGTTTCCATAATGAGACCTTCTTATTGCTGGCTTTATTTCTCGACAGAGTTCATTAGCTTCCTCACTTAAAAAGGGGTACCAAGTTTTCTAGTACCACTAAAGGAAAAAGATTGAGAGAACTAAAAGGAAGCAGGGGAGAGACAGAGAGAAAGGGAAAGGCTTTAAAAAGACTTCTAATACAAGTGGCTTCACAGAGAAGATAGGCCACTCTGCAGGACACACTCCTATCAGCCTATTACGAAGGCTGTATGAATCTAAGTCTATAAACTCATGTGCAAGAATGATAACTCTATTTTTAAATGATTTAATGTACTTTCTCTTCCCACTAGAGAGGCAGAAAGTTACTCTCTATCCATTTGGGGTCCCACACTCTCCTCCAGGTTTATATCAAGGTTTCCAGAGGTATTTGGGATATTCAGACACTGCAGATGATGTGTCTATCTGGTTCTGGAGTGGATCCAGACTGAATCCTGGCCAGAGTATATCTACTGAGGCCTCCAGTTCAGGTCTTGCCCATCTTTCTGTGGATCGTCACTTATTCCTGTCTGAAAAGCATGTCCAGTCATGTGGCTTCTCCTCCTAAATCCATGCCAGCTTTGGGACAGAGACTAAATCAGTTGCTTCCCTACCAGGTCAGAGCACAGGCCCCTGGGTGAGACTGTGTAACACAGCCAAGGAGATACTCTCTGCCTGAGACCTTGTCCTCTCTAGAAGCTCACCCCAGACGAAGTACACACAATGTCCTCCTCCTCATAACCCACCACTCCTTCTGCACTTCTCATCTGCTAATGTGCCATTTTTGCTCAAAGCAGACACTGACAGAGGAGGAGGAGAGAAAGATAAAGTTGAAGGAGGAAAATCTGAACAGTTGCCACTTCATAGTGGGTCAGACTTCAGAATGCGTGCCAACACTGAAATTGCCTAATTTACAAACTGCACGGCATAGGGAAGATTTAGGAAAACTCTACTACCATGAGTAAAATATTATGTGAGTCAATTGGCTTTCTAATTATATACTCAAGAATCGCTTTCAACATGGGTGGGTCCAAAGGTTGGAAGCAATGAATGGAAGTAGGAACTCATTAAGGACAGGATTGTTGTAGATAGAAAACCAGAAAGAAGTGGAGAGAAAGAGGGGTAGGGCCCCCAAGAATCCCAGAAGGGAAAAAAAAAAGCCCCACTCCCCAGCAAGGCAAAGTGGCTCAAATAATGCACAGAGGATTGGTTCCCAAGCCTGGCTTCCTTCTGGACTGCTCAGCCCAGGGATTTGTATAGGGCTTTGCTCCCTTCCACTCCTGCCTTGAACAGAAGCGAAAGAGCCATGGGATTAAACATATTGGAGTGATTTGCTAAATGATATAATATTTTGGAAAACAGACTGAGAAAGGTGACTGTCAGTGTTGTTAAAGTAAGCAGTCAGGTTTTAACAGGATGCCCGGAAGCCACTTTCCAGTGAAGGGCGAGTCAAGGTCAGCTAACAGGAGAATCAGAGGTCTGCCCTAATAGCGCTCTAAAACAAAGCCACAAGAAAGCAAACCAGGCAGGCCCGAGACAAAGAAGGCCAGAGACCCTGACCAAGTAAGGAAGAAAAGCTCAAAAACTGCTCCCAAAGAAATCTCCCCAGTATAAATATCCCACCCCTTGGATAACACTGTCAATAAAAGATAGAGCCCCAAACTCTGGGGCACACAGCTCCCCCTGGTGCTTGCCTACTCTCACATCTCAAGAGTTAGACTTGCACTGTCATCAACTTTTCCACTATATCAGCTCCACCCTTGAATTTTGGCTTGCAGCAAGACTAAGAGCTTCCAGGGATATCTCAAGGACAGGCTGGGCAGAGGCCTTGGGACCGGGGGTCTTCCCAGTCCACCCAGGAACAGTTTCCCTAGACTATTTCTGGGGATTTTTACTCAGTTAAGAATGTGAAGGGGAGTTAAATATAGTAACACAAACGTCATACTTATCAGACTTCTACAAGAATACACATACAAGTTAAACTTGGTACAGAGCTTCAGCAGCATTTTCCCTGCAGAAGGCAAGAAATGGCCAGAGCTTCACTTCATTATGCCAACCATTTGCCACAGTATGTGACTGCCAGAGCCAGGTTTTCTAACACAGCTGAGTATGCACAGTTCCAGATAGCCCTGAGAAAAGACCACCAAAAGCTGGGAGGCTCTTGCTTGCTACTGGTAAAATAATTACTTCTCTTTGTTCATTGATAATTTCAGAGTTTGATCCAATTACTGCACCATTTCTGCTCTCATTTAGAAAATTTACAATGCCCATATAATCTCAAACTGACAGGATGTAGGGCTACTCTGCTCTGCAAAGACCTAACAGGTCTTTAATTCTTTTCAAGCAGACTATTTTCTGATTAAAAACTTTTGAATTTCTGGTTAAATACTCAGGAAATATCTTCAGAGAAAGACTCCGTAATGTATCCAGTGCCATTATTGTGGCTGCAGATCAGCTCATTGTTGGTAGAGCTCCTTAGGGCTCAGTTAGAAGATTTTTTTTTTATTTTCTATACAAATGCTCAAGGCTTATGTTTGCACACAGTTAATTTGCATTTTTATGGGGATGAACCCATTTTGTATGCCAGGGATTCATCTGTGGATTTTGCACAGGATACTTTTTTTTTAAATGCATTTAACATAATGAAGGATAGATTGCCAGATATTAAAGCATAGAGGTTAGTACAAAATATTTGAAAATGTGTTTCATCTAGACATATTAAACTGAGAAATATTACATCTTTCTCCTTGAAAACTGAAATCTATGCAATTCGGACAGAATACGTATTTATTTAAATGAGTCTGTGTGTGTGCGCGCGTGCGTGTGTAAGATTCACATACTTGATTAGTTCTTTTATAAAAGAGTGGCTTTCTATAAAATTCAGTAAGAAATAATGAAGTTATACAGAATATGAAACAAGAAATGCTAAAGTTGCCAGAATTCTACAACTGCTGTAGAAACCCCATAACTGAAAATATTTAAAATTAACTAGAATACATCATAAGCAGAGATAACACAGAGGAAATTAACGTGGAATCTTTTCCAAAAGAAATCAAGGGAGAGAACTAGGAAATAGGAACGTGGCGACTATGAGGGAACTCGAATTTTTTAAGTAGCATTACAGTATTAATCACAAGGAATAATTCATTTATTTAGTAAATATATATTGAGTCCCCATCCATACAAAGCACTATCAAGTCACTGTACGAATACAAGCATAAATAAGACACAGTCTTTCTTCTCAGCTTATAAAAAATGGAAAATAGCCAAGAAGAATTGCCAATGTTTTCCCAACTTGCATATCTTGTGTTTTAGCTCCAGTTTTCTACACAGGAAACTCTCTGAGCAGTGGTGCTTCACTACTCAAAATGGGGTCCATGGATCAGTGGCATTAGCATCACCAGGAAATGTGTTAGAAATCCAGGCTCTGCCCTTACCCCAGACCTACTGAATTAAAATCTACATTTTAACAATATTCCCCAGGTGATTTATATGTACAGTAAAGTCGGAGAAACACTGGTCTAATGGCCTGCTTGCCAACATGTCTAAGTGTGCCAAAGCTCTATTTCAAAGCAATTAATTTCCAAATTATAAAGTATATCTTTTTTAAAAAACAAAACACCTTGCTTATTATGTTCTTCCTTGTTCAAAATCTTTCAGTAGTTTCTAACATTTTCACCTTGGCCTTCCTGGCATCCCCTAATGTAACATTTGATCCCTACTTATCTTTTCTTCTAAAAGATGGCACATTTGTGTATCCAGACACATGCACACACACACACACACACACACACACACACACACACACAGACTCAGGAATCTGGCATCACCATCCCCATACACTCCTTGCATTCATTTTTACCTGGCTTCTTTATTCATTAGATCACCTCTGCCTCAAACAATGCTTCTTAATTTTGGTTGCACATGAGAAGCCCTTGGGAAAGATTTAAAACTCCTAATACTCAAGCTTCACACTGGACCAAGTTAATCAAAATCTCTAGAGGTACCGCCCACCGTGCACAAATTACTCTTTTTTACAGCTCCCAGGGTAATTTCAATATGCAACTATGGCTGTGAACCACTGGCCTAGAAAATCATCCCTCCTCCCCATTCATATTCTGAAATACTACCTATTCTTCAAGATGGAGAGCAAATGTCCCATGTGCAGCCTCCTGATAATTCCAGCCCTTTGGGATTACTTCCTAACAACCCACAGACACCTTTCTTCAGTGCTTTCTCTTGGCAAACTGCCACACAGCAAGTACCACACAGGGGCATGCACATAGTACATACTCAATATTATTTTTAATGAAAAATTTATTAAATCTACATTTTCCACCAAATACCAAGAGAAAGAGTGAAAGTAAAATGTGATTCCCATCTCCCACTAATGATAAACATACATGATAACAACAGAACATAGCAGGGAGTGGGGCACTGAACACATTGGAATATGACAATTGAGAAGAGATAAGGGAAAAATACCTGGGAGGAATGGTGGGGAGGCAGGGATATCCTTTCAGAGTCTGATCTCCCTCCTACCTAGACAATTGAGAAGAGATAAGGGAAAAAGACCTGGGAGGAATGGAGGGGAGGCAGGGATATCCTTTCAGAGTCTGATCTCCCTCCTACCTAGTTAGGTAATGGCAGACCACCACACAATCTAGTTGCCAAAGTCGGAAGACCCCAGTTCTTCACTTTGATTTTCTTTATTATTTGTCTTTCTCCAGTATGTAAAGTCAAGGAGGGCAGGGAATTTCATCTGTTTTATTCTTCCCCATTGTGTGGAAGAGTGTGTGGCACAGAGAAGGTGTGATGGTTAATTTTATGCATCAACTTGGTTGGGTTATGAATGCCCAGGCATTTGCTTCAATATTATGCTAGGTGTATCAGTGAGAGCATTTCTGAATAACAGTAACATTTGAAACAGTCAACTGAATAAAGTAGGTTGCCTTTCCCAATGTGAGTGGCCCTCATCCAACCTGTTGAGGCCTGAACAGAACAAAAAGGCTGAGTAAATGATAATTTGTTTTATCTGCCTGTCTTCAAAGTAGCCATTAATCTTTTCTGCATTTAGATTCTTATTTGTTATTTGTTGTTGTTGTTGTTGTTGTTGTTTTGGGGTTTTTTTTAAGATTTTATTTATTTATTCATGGGAGACACACACAGAGAGAGAGAGAGAGAGGCAGAGACACAGGCAGAGGGAGAAGCAGGCAGAGGGAGAAGCAAGCTCCATGCAGGGAGCCCGACACAGGACTCGATCCTGAGCCTCCAGGATCACACCCCCGGGCTGAAGGCGGCGCTAAACCACCAAGCCACCTGGGCTGCCCTGCCCTAGATTCTTATTTGAACTAGAACTCATACTATCAGCAATCCTGATTCTCAGGCCTTCAGACTCTGTCTGGAACTACACCATTAGCCATCCTGGGTCTCCAGCTTGCCAATTTCAAATCTTGGGACTCCTCAGCCTCCATAATCATCTCGGCCAATTCCTTATAATAAATCATATATACATATATATGTATAGGCTGTGTTTCACTGGAAAATCCTAATACAGACTTTGGTAGCAAGAGTAATTCTAGAGGAACAGAATGTTAAATATGAATTTTCTGAATTGGTTCTGGGGTTTCTGGCATTGACTCTCTAATTTGATCAGATTTAAAGACACAAATGAATGTATTTCCAGTAGTAAAGAAAGCATTGATCAAGTATTTTAGAGATGCGCAAAATATCTGCATTGGATACTATTAATCAACCACTTATAAGAAACAAGAAGCTGGGTGACTCTATATGTAATACTTTTAAACAGTTTTGGAAAACTAACAAATATAATGATAGTGAGTCAGTTGCTCCTAATGTCACTGAATAAAACAGTGAAAGAAAAGGATCAGCTCAGAGAGTCAAATTCCCAGCTCAGGTGCCACATAAATGGCCTCAGAGCTTCTGCGTGTGCCCTGAAAGAGATCCTTAGCTCCTGGCTGAAACTGCTGCTATTCAGAGGCAGAACTTCATCCTG
This sequence comes from Vulpes lagopus, assembly GCF_018345385.1. NCBI lineage: Eukaryota > Metazoa > Chordata > Mammalia > Carnivora > Canidae > Vulpes > Vulpes lagopus. Next base: position 47,796,218 of record NC_054829.1, on the reverse strand, counting down.
CCAGGGGCTAAATGACAATGCAGGTGGAACCGGCCCCATAAGGTGCCTAATGTTAAAGTGAGGGCATTGACTGGGAGAGAATGGGATCCTGTAAATTGGGTTGGAGACATTGGGAAAGTTCCTGATGAAGCTGAGGACACTGAGCCCCCAAATCCTGATGAGTCTTTGCCAGAAGAGGTGGTACTCTCACCCCTGGGAGAATCAGCCTCCCCATCCCCAGTAGTGGCAGCTTCTTCACTCACAGTAATGTCTACCAGTCTTTCCACACTTATCCCAGAGAATTAACCCTGCCTGGACTGAGAAGGCTGAGGCAGTTGCCATGCAAGACAATGCTGATTCTCCTCAGGACCCACACCCACCATGCATCTTTGCTTCTGACCTTCAACTACACGCAAATCTCAACAGGTCCTAAAGGTGAGGTATACTTTTAGAAAGTATGTCACATTCCCAGATAACTACTTGAGTTGTTTACTTTATATAGACAGAAATCTGGGGAACATGTAAGGGAATGGATATAAACGTTGTGGGATAATAATGGAAGGAACATAAGGTTGGATCAGACTGAATTTATGGACATGGGCTCAGTAAGCAAAGATTCTGTATTTAATATTGAAAGCAGTTTGAGGTGTTAGGAAGGATTCTAATGTTTTGTTTGGTTGACTGGCTGAAATATAGACCAGAAAGTGGCTCATGATGAGCAACTTAGAAATACCAGGCCTGTCTTGGTTTAATGTAGAGGAAGATATTCAAAAGGCTTAGAGTGGATTTGTCATTTAAGACCTGCTCACCCCAATAGGAGGGCCCAGAAATATCTTTCACCTCTACTATGAGAAATAAATTTGTAATTGGAGGCATGGCACTGTTGAAGGGTTCTGTGATTACTTTTCACTGTAGGCCAGATCTTACAGTGAGAATTATAGTCACTAAATTGGGAAACATAAATGCAATGGGATTCTGGGGTGACAGAGGCTAAGTGGCAGTCCTCAATCTTCAAAGGCAAGGTGAATGTGGTTACTGTAATGGACAGCAGAATCAAAGCAGCAATCAGAATAGTATGACTTGCACAGATCTATGGCACTGGCTGGTTGATTATGAAGTTCCTAGAGGTGAAATACATAGGAAGCCTACTGAATTCTTACTTGATCTGTATGAACAAAAATACTAGGCCAACTGAACAAAAGACTTACCTGAATCATAAAAACAGAAAATCATGGTCCCTCAATCAATTCCCACGCTTGAGCCAGTTCACTGATCCAGTACCCCTTCAATGAATGGGAGGCTGGTACACAGGTATGCAGCTATTGATCTAGCAAAACATTTATCTTCATACCTATTAATAAAGACCATCAGAAGCTGTTTGCTTTTAGCTAGAAAGAATGGTAATACCTCAAAGGTATATCAACTATCCAGCCCCAAGTTATAATCAGCTTATAGGGATCTCAATTGCCTTTTTCTTCCCCACTGGTCCATTACATTGATGCTATTTTTTTATGAATTTATTTATTTATTTATGAGAGACACACAGAGAGAGGAAAAGACCTAGGCAGAGGAAGAAGCAGGCTTCCTTCAAGGAGCCTGATGGAGGACTCAATCCCAGGACCGCAGGACCATGACCAGATCCAAAGGCAGACACTCAACCACTGAGCAACCCAGGTGCCCCCACATTGATGCTATTATACTGACTTGACCTACTGAGCAAAAAGTAGCAACTACCCTAGATTTACCGGTATGATATGTGTGTGCCAGAGGACAAGGAATAAATTAAAAGTTCAGGGGCTTTCTATCTCAGCAAAATTTCTAGGGACACAGTAGTGTGAGGCATATTGAGATACCCCCTTCTTAGGTGAAGGGTAAGTTGTTGCACCTGATCCCTTCTACACCCAAGAAAGAGGCACAATGCCCAGTGGACCTTTTGGAGGTCACCATATTCCAAGAGACAACATATTCCACATTTGGGTGTGTTACTCTGCCCGATTTACCAAGTCGCCTGAAAAGCTACTAGTTTTGAGTGAGACTTAAGTAAGAGAAAGCTCTGGAACAGGTCCAGGCTACCATGCAAACTGCTCAGCCATTTGAGTCATATGATCCAACAAATCCTACAGTGCTTAAAGTATCAGTAGCAGGCAGGGATGCTATTTGGACCCTTTGGCAGGCCCCTGTAAGTGAATCATAGAGCAGCCCCTTTGGATTTTGAAGCAAAGCTCTGTCATCCTCTATAAATAACTATTCTCTTTTTGAGAAACAACTACTGGCCTGTGGTTAGGTGTTAGTAGAAACTGAGCATTTAACCAAGTTACCATGTAAACTGTGCATGAGGAACTGGGTGGTATCTGACCCAAAAAGCTATGAATTTAGACATTGTATCAAGTGTAATTGATATATATTAGATCAGACCTGAGCAAGCTCTGAAGGCACAAAGTGGCTCCTGCTGCACTGCTACTTCTTCTCTCTTCCAGTGCGCATATAAGGCTTCACGAGGAGATCCCTACAGTAACTTGATGAAAGAGAAGACCTGGGCCTGGTTTATAGATGGGTCTACACCATATGCAAGCACCACCCTAAATTGGACAGCTGGAGCACTACAGCCTCTTCCTGGGGCAGTGGTGAAAGGAAACCACCCCCTCCCCCACAGTGTGGAGAACTTCAAGCAGTACACTTGGTTGTTTACTTTTCTCGGCAACAGAAATGATCAGATGTGCAATGTATACCAATTCATAGGTTGGGACCAATAAATTGGCTGGATGAGCAGGGACTTGGAAACATGATTAGAAAATTGGTGAGGACATTTAGAAAGAGGTATGTGGAAACCTCTCTGAATGGGTAAAAGACAAAGACATGAAGATATGCATGTCCCATGTCAATGTTCACCGAGGGTGACCTCTTTAGAGGAGAATTTTAATAAATAAGTAGATAGATTGACCTGTTCTGTGGATACCAGCCAGCTTCTTTCCTGAGCCCCCTTGTCATGGCTTGATAGACTCATGAACAAAGTGACCATGGTTGCAGGGATGGAACTTATGCATGGGCTCAGCAACATGGATTTCCACTCACCAAGGCCAACCTCTGCCCAATCTTCCAGCAGCAAAGACCAACAATGAGTCCCCAATAGTGCACCATTCCACAGGGTGATGAGCCAACCTGGTGGCAGGTTGATTACATTGGACCACTTCTTTCATGGAAGTTATTTCTTATTGGAATAGACACTTACTCTAGATATAAATTTGCCTTCTCTGTGTGCAATTCTTTTCCCAAAACCATTGTCTCTGGACTTTACAGAATGCCTTATCTACCATAATGGCATTCCACACAGCATTACTTCTGAACAAAGAACTCACCTCATAGCAAAAGAAGTGTAGCAATGGCCTATTCTCATGGACTTCACTGGTCTTACCATGTTCTTCAGCACTCTAAGGCAGCTGCTTTGATTCAACAGTGGAATGGCCTTTTAAAAGCTGTTTCAGCTCTAGCTGGATGGCAATACCTTTCAAGCTGGGGGGCAAGGTTCTCCAAAAAGCTGGAGTTGCTCAGAATCAGCATACAGTGTATGCTACTATTTCCCTCATAGCTAGGATTCATACATCCAGAAATCCAGGGGTGGAAATAGGAGTAGCACCACTCACTGTTACCTCTAGCAACTCACCAGCAAAATTTTTGCTTCCTATTCCTGCAATCTTATGACCTGCTGGCCTAAAGGTCTTAATTCCAAAGGGAAGAATGCTTCCATCAAGAGACACAACAATGATTCCATTAAATTGGAAGTTAAGAAGCACCTGGGTGGCTCAGTGGTTGAGCATCTGCCTTCAGCTCAGGTCGTGATCCCGGGGTCCTGGGACCATATCCCGCATCAGACTCCCCACAGGAAGCCTGCTTTTCCCTCTGCCTTTATCTCTGCCTCTCTCTGTGTGTCTCTCAAGAATAAATAAATAAAATATATTTTAAAAATAAATAAATAAATAAATAAATAAATAAATAAATAAATTCGAAGTTAAGACCACTGCCTGGCTACTTTGGATTCCTCATTCCTCTAAATCAATAGACAAAAAAAAAAAAAAAGGGGGGGGGGGGAGTTACTGTGCTGGCCAGGGTGATTGCTTCTCACTACCAAAAGTGAATTGGACTACTTCACATTGGAGGTAAGGAAGAGTATGTCTGGAATATAAAATATAAAAATTATAAAATATAAATCTCCTCCTATTACTATGTCCCTGGGATTAAACTCAATGGAAAACTACAACAACCCAATCCAGGCAGTGCTACTAAGGGCCCAGAAAAGGAATGAAGGGTTTAGTTTCTCCAACAGGTAAAGAACCCCAATTGGCTGAGGTACTTACTAAAGGCAAAGGGAATACAGAATGGGTAACAGAAAAAAATAGTTATAAATTCCAGCTGTGATCACATGAAGTTACAGAAACAAGGACTGTGATTGTCACCAGTATTTCTTCTTTATTGAATAAGTTTATGCTTGTATGTGTGTGTGTGTGTGTGTGTATATATATATATATATATATATACATTGTATAGTATATATTATATATTTCATTACATTATAATATATATAATATATATTCTCTTTCTTGTTCTCTTATTCTCTATCATGTAACATAGATGCATTGGATTTACATCATAGTATTTAAGTACTGTTGATTTTACATCATAATATTTAAGTTACAGGATGTCAAGAAGAACAGTAAACATTACTCCAGGACTTTAGCTCCTCTTTGGGGGAAAGTGTTTGTATGTTTTTAGTTATATGCAAAATAACTACATCATGTTAGACAGACTTATGACCTTGTTGTTGTCTTTATTTGAAGATCAAGTGTAGTTTAAGAAGATGTGTAAGGGTGGAAGGTTGACAAGAGGTAGACTTGGGACAGTTAATTTTGTGTGTCAACTTGACTGGACCACAGGCACTCAGATATGTGGCTAAACATTATTCTAGGTATGTCTATAAGGGTGTTTCTGGATGAGATTAAACTTGAGTCAGTCAACTAAGTAAAGATTGCCATCCCCGGTATCAGTGGCCCTCATCCAATCCACTGAAGGCCTGAAGAGAACAGAAAGGTCTGAGTAAGGATAATTGCCTCCCTCTGCCTGACTGTCTTTCAGCTGAGCTTGGGTCCTCTCCTGCTTCAGACTTGTACTCAGACTGAAGGCCAGAGAAGGCAAGCTGATGGTACAAGTTACACTCCAAGTCCCAAGTCTCAAGTTCACCAACTATAGATCTTAGGATGTCTCAGCTTCTATCATCACATTAGCCAATTCCTTATAATAAAAGTCTTGATGCATAAATATGTATCCTATTATTTCTGCTTCTCTGGAGACCCTTGACTAATATAGAAGGTGTTCAATACATACTTTGTGAGGAATGAATAAATGAATGATTCTTCACTGTTAACTTAGTTCAAGTCTTGAAACCTCATCTGAAGGGTTTCATAATTCTTCTTAGCTTAGACAAACACACACACACGCCATTACTTATGCTCTGAAGAATTGATCTTTCTAAAAACCAAATGTGACCATTGTGACCATAGTTTTTCTCCACTTAAAATTAAGTGATCCTCATCATCTGCCCCTAGAAAAAGTTTAGTTTCTTAAATATACTACATAAAGCCTTGAGATATAGCCCAACCTTGAGATGTATTCAGCCTCACCTTCAGTACTTTTCACCCTGAACTTTATGTTTCAGCACCAACAAATAGCTTTACTATCAGTTTTTCTAACATCCAAGAGCCTCACTCATCGCTGCCCTTCCATCGATTGTCTTGACTGCTTAGAATAACTCCCTTCCCCTCATCCACCTGGAAAACTCCTTTCATTGTTCAAAATAATGTTCAGTGATGACACCTCCAAAAGCCTTTGTTTATCTTCCAAAAGAGGGTAAACTATGTGTTCTTAATATTAACCCTATATATTTAGCTTACTTCGGCATTCTCTTTAATCCTACTCTTTTTACAGTGTTATTGGTCATGTGAGTTAAGATACTCTGGGCTACAAAAATCAGAATGCCATTACTGTCTTAAGTCAAGTACAGTTCATCATCTGGGGCTTGGCAAATTGCCACATGAACAAAATTGGGATTCTGTAAACTGAAAAAGGAAGAATGATTATAGAATAAGTAACCAACCATCGTAGCACATTGGTCTCTATCTCTTCCTTTCCATTGAAATGTGGGTGGTTTGATGGCAAAGTCTACATAATTTCATCTTCCAGCCAAACTCAATAAAACAATGCCTACCACAAAACGTACATAATTGAACTCTGAAGCTTATCTGGGAAAAACCTAGTTAAAATAATTTTATATCGACACCAATCACATTGGATTAGGACCCACCTCATTAGAGCTTGATTACCTTTGTAAATGCTGTCCCCAAAAAGGTCACTTCTGTGCTACTGAAGTTTAGAACTTCAAAATAAAACACTTAAGGGTGGATATAATTCAACCCATAATACATGCATCATTTTATTCTCACAGTAATCCTCTGGAATAAATATCTTCATTTCATAGAGAAGGATATTATGAATTGATGAAATCAAGTGGGTTTCCCAAGGACACAATGATTGGTAAAGCAGACTCATTTTGTTCATTAGCAGGATTTCTTTTCTTCATGGCAGGATTATTCATAAAGTACATGTGCTAATGCTGAAATATTTGGTAATAGTATCTAAAATGTCCATTTTAGTTATACTTTGGTGGCAAATGCTATTATGCTCAGGAATTATAAAACTAGAGTTGGTGGTTTCCCAGGCATTCATTGAATTCAACTCATTTATTTCATACATGTGAAAACCAAGACCCGGATATATAAATTTACTTACCTAAAGTCACATAGCATGTTTGTTGCAAGACTTAACTAGAATACAGGTATTTCAGCTTAAAGTACTTTATGTACTGTGTCTGACTCATGAAGCATAAAGAAGTCCAGTCTTAAAGGAAGTTTCCTGGATTTGTGTGAACTTTGCTACTAACCAATAAATAGCACTGATTAATTATACTGTTGTTCATCCAGCGGATATTTTTGAGAACCTACTATCCACAAAGGAGACAATACATGTCATGGTTAAAAGCATGGGCCTTGAGACCATATTATTCAGATCCTAATACTGTTAATTACTAAGTAACCTTGGGAAATGAACCAAACTTCCTATCATTCTGACTCCTCATCTGTGCAATTGGGATCATGATAGCTCTTAACTCACAGAGTAATAACAAGAATTAAGCAAGTTAACACTTGCAAAGAACTTAGTGAGGTACCTGTCATATAGTGATATTCAGCAAATGTTAGCTGCTAGATTTCACTGTGTGCCTAAGCCTGTGCCAGGAACTGGAGACACAGATGTTAAAGACAAATGCAGAGATAGACAAACTAGTACATAGAAATTGCACTAGAGATCAATAAGTAGATTATAGGCCTATATAAGATGCTGTGGGAGTCTTTTAACCAGCCTGGATAAACTACTATATCACATCACGTGCTAGGCTAATATGATGGGAAATTAGAAAGTATCTCTGATTAAAATTTTGTATTTTTCAATTAATTCTACCAGGCTGGTCAGGGAAGGCTGCCCAAAAGGGTTGTTACTTGAACTGTGTCTATAAGTTAAGTAGGTAAATTTAAAAAGAGGAGCATTCCAGGCAGAGAAGAGAGGCATCCTCCAGGACATGCAAGAGCTTCACTAAGGCTAGATTTTGAGGATTCCTGGGAGTGGGATGTGGGAGGGGAAGTGGTAGGAGGTAAGGGTAGAGAAGGAAACCAGATTCAGACAATGGAAGGCTGTGCCAAGATGTTGGGGATTTAGCCTGACAAAAATGGAAAGCCTAGAAAGGATTTTAAGCAGAAAGAAGAGTGCTTTAACATCTGTTGACCGCATTCTTTACTATCTATTGGTCTCACTTACCACACTCCCTGTAAAATGACCAGATTGGGCAAGACATTAAATATTGAAGCAATTTGTCCTTTCTAGTTCCAAAATTTCCTTTACTCTACAACAAATCTCTGTAGATTTCAATACGAAGAAACTTTAGATTCATTTGGAGATAATAGAAGTGGAATGGTTGATGATGCCAGGACAGCTTAATGTAGTAAGGAAAACCCATTTTAATATGAGACACCCAAATTGAAAATTCCTGTCCTCATTATGAAGTATGTCCTGAGCAGTATACAATGATGTTACAGATCATCTGCAACAGCTATGGCCATGTTGTTTTCAAAAATGAAATAGTACCAACAAAGCCTGTACTAAACAGTAACGAGAAACAGGGTGCTATATTATTAATAAAATACCGTTTCACAACAGGTTTTGCAAAAAGGCAATATCAGCTTGTTGGGAAATGAGAAGTCAAGGACTAATGACTAGTGTACTTTAAGCCTTCAACTACTTTCCCTACTGTATGACTTACGTCCCACCCATTAGTGTTTGTATAGGTACAAATCTTTGAAACAGGGACTTGTCTGAATGTGAAATGTGCCCCTGTTGGGGGAGGGGGGGGAGTTGGCAAGAGCTGCAATTACTGCTATAGTAAGCTGGCAGTTTGACTCTTTGAGAGTTCCTTTTTGGTTGTTTTTTTTTTTTTTCTTAAGATTTTATTTATTTATTCATGAGAGACACACAGGGAGAGGCAGAGACACAGACAGAGAAACAGGCTCCCTGCAGGGACCCTGACGTGGGACTCAATCCCAGGACCCTGGGATCACGACCTGAGCCAAAGGCAGACGCTCAACCACTGAGCCACCCAGGCATCCCAAGGGTTCTTTCTTTAATATTTTTAATACGTATCCTGAAACATTGATCTAGCAGCAACTTCTTTCATCCGTTTCAGCACCACTTGACCAATATCCATCTTATCTATTTTTCTTAGCGTAACTTAATTTCAATTATATGTAGATCATAAGTTTTCACAGTTAAAACTGTATTTAAACTGAAACTAACCTTGCTTTCTAAATTTCTTCCTTAATAAACATTTTACTGATAACAACTAGTGTATCCAGTACACAAAATTATACTCTGTGAATTTAACTTTGTGGAATAGTAGAAAAAGCAACACCATATATTCCTAAATCAAAAATCCATAAAAGGATGAAATGAGTTTTGTCCTAGGCAAAACTTTAGAGAAAGCTAAAATGAGTTAAATTGTAATATAATGGCAAAGAGGGACTGACATATTTCCAACCCTACTAGCAATTCTCTTGATAGCCAGTATATGCCAATTATGTAAAAGTTGCATCCAAACAGCTAAAATGGAAACTCCTTGAGGGCAGATAAAATAGTTTGTCTTTATACCCACATCTCAACATAGGGCCTACTTACTATATAGCACAGATGCTCAGAGAATGTGTGCCAAATTATTAACAATAGGATGGCTGTAGAACTCAACCAATCGTTTATATTTCTGAAAATCTCCTCTTCTCAATAGAAAAAAAACACCTTATGGAACCACTGGAATATTTTTTTAAAACAAGTACTACTTACTTCCCTCTCCATGGAGCTTCTGATGTGTTTAATGGATATATTACCCACCACAATAAAACCTTATAATTTCAGATCAGAAGCTCCAAATCTACCATATTTTATGTGTCTCTCATTGGTATTTTTTTTTTATTTTACTGGAGTATATTGCCCTGAATGACAGGGGCCACCTTTTTTATCTGCCTCTTTTAATCGCCCCCAGAGCATCTAACAGTTAGATGTGTGTTAAGTGACTTAAGCATAATAGGCAAGGAAATGTTGAGAAAATGAGTTACAACTAATCAATCAAACAAGCTTAGTCATCCCTTCTTCTTCTCCCCGCACGTTAAGCTCATCATTTTACACATAAGGAGATTGAGGCTTTGAGAAAGTAACTTAATTGTTCAGGGAGACATAGCCAATTACTAGCAAAGTTTCCAAACTATGCTGCCTTCCTTGTGCTGCTATTTCTGGAAGAGAAAATTGTAAAAGAAATACATTAGGAGAGAAAAGCTTATTGATACTGAAAGTTGTAAGTAATGTACTACAAGGGAAAGTCAAGCCATTACAAATGTAGCAACAACACTGTAATTCGATCAAGGCATGGGAACAGATAATCTGCATTCGCCCCCCATAACATCAGTCCCCAATTTCAATTTCTTACAGAGTTAACATTTACTAACTGCTTATTATATACCAGGCCTGTGGGGCCAAATAAACACTTTGTAGAGATTATTTCATTTACTTTTCAAAGTATTACTCCAAAACAGACATCATTATCCACATTTTTATGGATAGAACAAAACAAAACAAAAAGATTCCAATGTTAGAATGACTTACTCAAGATCACAGAGCTCAATGTGATAGACCTAGCATCTAAACCCAGGTCTGCCAACTCCAAAGACCATCCTCTTTCCATTATGCTTTTTTCCTTGTTGCCACTAAAAATTAATGAAAATAAAGATTTTCACATGCCATTTGAAATGTGCTGCTAATTATGAAGCTTTTCCACTTTTATCACAGAGGACATTTTGCGCTTTTAACATCCGTGTACCTCCTTCTGTAGCTTCCTGTGCATTGGAGAGGGGCAGCCAGGCACAGCATTTCTGGAATCCCTCTTCCTCACCTGGTCCTGGCTGAGAACTGGCTGTGTGGACCCGCTGATTTTGGAGGCAGGAGACAGGAAGGGAGGAAAAGCCCTTATTCCTCAGAGGCAGCTTCAGGCAGACACCTGTGAGGTCCGCAGAGGCTTCCAGGCTGTGGAAGGCAGCTGAGGGAGTGGGCAGGGGACCCTCGAGGCTACTCACTTCAATGCTAAAGGCTGAGATGGTGGCAAGAGCTTTCTAGAGTCCTTGAGATTCACAGAAGCTGCCCGCAGACACCTGGGAAGCAACCAGTGGCTATATCATCATTGGTGGCTTCCTGAACCTCTGCCTCTCTAGCCTTTTCAACTTCTGTAAACCTGCAATCCCATGGATAAAAGCCTCCATACTTGGAATACGCTAATAGCTCTGCTCTCCTGACTGAATCCCTGGCTAACTACAGATACCTGAGTCAATTTCTAAATTCCAAGTCAAAATTGAATCAAACATAATAAACACAACTTCTCAAAACACTAACCTTTCCCATTCACCTCCCCCCACACACAACAAAGCCTCAAAAATTTTACATGAAAGACTTTTCTCCCTCTGTAGAAATTCCAGTCGCTTTTTTTGGACCCTAATATGCGTTGGCAAAGGAAACTGGAGACTTTTTCCTTTAGATTGTTTTAGATTAAGACAACCATCCATTTTGATATATCAGAGTATTTTTTTCCTTGAATTGGGGTCTGTTCAAAGAACATGTGTTAAGAGGTCTTCTAATATTTCTATTTTGTAATTACCTCTGGCTGGTGACATAAAAACAACAATGCTGCAGAATATTGGATGTGTGAGTGTGTGTGTGAATGTGTATGTGCATGTGTATGTGCGTGTGATGTATCTGTATATTTTAATTGCTAAGAATGTTCCCCAGGGAAGACATCTGTTATGTCAATATAAAAAAATTTAAATGAACACAATCTAGCTGTTTTAATTCCAAAATTAAAACTGCCAAATTTGTAATTTGATGGTGAACTGCCTCTGAATTCTTAATTATTCCTATTTTCTTCCAAGGCCACTAGATGGTGGCTCTGCTATGGAAACCCTCATAGTCATAGAAACTTTCTTCATCTCTATTACAGCATTATTGGAGCATACACTGTGAAGGGAAAATCTATTTCTAAAAGAAATGAAGACATAGTAAAAAAAAAAAGCCAAGGAAAAGCTAGAGAGAATAGGTTACTTGGAAACTTGTATCGCTTTCACTGACGTATGCCTTCAGGATCCTGGGCTAATGGATGTATCACCTCCCTGCTGTATTCCAATCCCTTCTAGGCGTGTGGAACTAAAAAAAATTACACAGAGTGGCTTTTCTAGTAAAGTATGAAGCCAGGTCCCTCTCAGAGGTAGCATTTGTAAGTTCTGAGATGCTGGAGTTGAGGGAGATGAAATAAAAATTCTATTGTAGCTTTTAGGATTCGAATGATTAATGGTGTCATTAAGCAAGATAGAAAACAAAGGAAGAGAATCTAGGGAGAGGAAAATACAGAGCTAAATATATGATATGGCACATCTAAGGGGCCACTGGGACTCCTTCAGGGGTTGGCAGGAGATGATGCCAGAGAAAGGTTAAGTAAAAGCCAAAACATGAAGGAATTATGTTGCAGTCTAAGGAGTTTAAATTGTATTCTATGGAGGCCAGGGAGCCATTGAAGAGTTTTAGGGAGAACAACCTGATCAGACTTGAATTTTAGACAGTTCATGTTGGTGCCACTACAAAAAGTATAATGAAGAGAAAGAAGAGAAAAGACTCAGTATCTACTCCACTGTTTCTTCAAAACCTCACTCACTGGTGTTCTTTCTTTTGCTGAGCCCTCACATCGTGAAGGCTGCGTGGGAATCTAGTCTCAGAACTTTCTCCTTGCACAAGATTTTCATTGTTCCTTAGATTCTGTATAACTGAGATTCCAATTGCTAATATGAAAAATAGCTAAGGGAGTTGAGGAAGGACAGGAAATGGTTTCATGCCTGTTTCTGTAACGTGAATTAGCTCTGTATCACTCAGCAGCCCACAGGAAACAGACGGCACATTCAAAATAATTTAACTGAAGAGACTTCAAATGAAGGGAGAATCAATAGAAACGTGGGCCTGATTAAGGAACTAACAAAGAGAATCGTGAAGCAGCCAGGTGCTAGCAAGAGTGACCACACAAACCATGGTATTTCAGCCCATTGAAAACTGGAGCCATGGAAGAGCAGCCACCTAGCAGAAGTTATGGCTACACAGGATTATAGCCACAGCCAGAACTACTGCCACGTAGGGAAGCAGTGAGGGCAATGGATGAATGACCTGTCTTCTCCAGCCCTCTGATCTCTGGCCAGGGCCTCTGCCTGGTCAAACAATAAGGAACACCAGGTGATAAAGGCCATAGACGTCAGCTCTACAGAGCACAGTGCAGGGCAGGGACAGGTATAAATCTCCAGAGATAAATGGAGAATAACCAGGATAAGTGCATAAGGGAATGATGTCAGTACAACATAGAAGTCACACTGGTGACTTCCTAGTACATTTATGGTTTAAGCCATCCAGTATGAGAAGCTTAAATATACAGAAAATATGAAGTGGCCTAACCCATAGGCACAAGAGAATTTACTCAATAAAAAGGAAATTATCTGGGATCAGTACTCTGCATAACACCAATACTTAAGGGGTGTGGCCCAAGGAAAGGAATCCATCACGAAGACTTGGGAGAAGCAGAGATCAAGGATCCAAAGCCAAAGAAGAAAAGGGTCTTAAAAATAGATTAAGCAATAGTAAGGTAGCCTCTGGCATATGTAGCTTAGTTTCAATTATTTAATCAAACCCAAGTTCTATGACAAGTAATAATTTAAAGTCTTAGTGAGGATACAAACCTGAGTTCTCAGATAGTGTGGAGAGCACATCACTTAGCAGGGAGCACCCACCTCTCTAAGTGGCTTTCTTGCTTCTCCTTATTGTCAAGGACATGTTAACTCTCATTAAGAATCTGAATCAGAAAAATCCTTTAGCTGTAATCTATTGCAAGTTATCATGGCATTGTAGGCTATAGTGCAACATAGGCTATATAGGGCAATGTAGGCTATAGTGCTAAATAGGAGAATCTAGGGTGCATAATGTTCCAGAATATATTTCCCCCGAGTTTCAAGGGTCTACTATACCACAGAGGTAGCAAGTGCATGAATATTAAAACTTATCCACTATATTTGGCAATTAGAAATCATTGGAGTGGCTCAGTGGTTGAGCATCTGCCTTAAGCTCAGGGCATGATCCTGGGGTCCTGAGATCGAGTCCCACATCGGGCTCCCCTCAAGGAGCTTGCTTTTCCCTCTATGTCTCTGTCTCTCTCTCTCTCTCTCTCTCTCTCTCTCTCTCTCTGCTTTCATGAATAAATAAAATCTTTGGGAAAAAAGAAATTTTTCCCAAATTTTTATCGGAGATTTCGATATAGAAGTTTCCTGAAATATTGAAGTAGAGGCTACTAGAAGATGGGTTGGAAAGATGAACAGAAGCCAGAATGTAGATGATTAGGAAATGAAGGGGAGGTGAGGAAGCCAGCAAGGAATGTAATGTATCCTTTCAAACAGGATATGAAGAGGAGTAACTTAGCTGTCACTTCTGGGTACAAAACGCTTCATCAGAGCTTGATTAATGAGGAAAGAAAATGTGTAGGATGGAAACATCTTACTAGAGATATCTCCCTCATAAATCTTAGAGACCTGAGTGATTAGAAAACTGGAAAGCTAATATGGGATATGTAGTAAAGGCATGAAAAGCCAGCAGTGCCAATGTTTGGATGTCATGTCCATGAGAGTATGAACCCGGACTGTTTCTATTAACTATTAAATCACCACAAGTGAGCCCAGCACCTGTAGAATAGGTACTTTGTTCATTTGTTCAATGTGAAGGAGGAAAATGGGATGATCAGAGGTAGCACTGAGCGTATTCCATTAGCATATTTGACATAAAATGGATAGGGCCATGGGAGAGAGAGAGCGGAAACCCAAGTGGCTACAGCCAGTCATCGGATTTGGTTGTCCTTATGATCCATTCACCTGGAATGAGAGTGGCAGGAAGACTGTGCATAACTGGGGTCCTCTACATGTATTCATTTTCTCCACATCACCGTAATATTTGCAATAGGTCAGGGAATAACACTAAACCAGCAGACAAGAAACCTGGGTCTTAGCCCCAGCTTTTCAGTAACTGGGTGTGCGGCCTCAGACAATTCATTCACTACACATCTATTGAATATCTAGTGCAAGTCTGGTATCACATCAGGCTCTGGGTGCGGGACAATGAACAAGACAGGCACTGTGGAACTTATGAAAGAGACAAACACAAACAACCACAATACAAGCTCCTAACAGCTAATGGTGTGCGTAGTGAGTGGAGTGTATCCTTTCAAACAAGGTGCTGTAGTACCCCTGTGGCATCAGGGGAGGCTTCACAGAGGAAGTGATAATTAATCTGAGCAGTTAGAGACAAGTTAGAATGGGGCAGTCCCTTCCCCTCTCTGAACCATGGTTTCTATAAAAAGAAAATGAGGGCGATTGCTAAAAGATTCCCTCGGATCCCTTTTGGCTGTTACGGTGTGTGATCCAATTTTTCTATGATAGAATAGAGCTGGGGAAAAAACCTTGAAATACTATCCATAAAAAAGATAAATGCTGTGCTTAAATTGCAGGGGGAAAAAATGAGAAAAAGAAATGGTAGTGCTCAAAAACAAGAGATAGAGAGACACACAGAGAGAGAGAAAGAGAGAGAGAGAGAGAGAGAAGGAGAGCAAGCGAGATCACATTTGCTAGGGCATAAAGGATTTTTGTTTATTTTTTAACATAATACACCAAAAAATAAATACAATTATCCCAATTTCTGCCCACAGCTTTCAGCATTGTGCAGCCTTTATTTAATGATACATCCAAACACATTCTCTGCCAATCCCTCTGTTGCTTAGGAACCGGCAATCGAGAGCCTAAGCTCAGAGACTCCAAAGTCGTCATTAAAAGGCTTTGTGCACTGCTATCAGGAAAATGCTAATTCCGTAAGTCTGATTGATACCCTCCTGTTAGCAAGTTCCAGGAATGAGAACCCAGATCCTGCTAATTTGGCTAGTTCCCCTTTATTTGGCTCAGTGTGGTTTGTGCAAATAAATAAATAAATAAATAGCTGTCAGCCAATAACTAGGAGCACTTTATTCTGAAGAGCCAGTTCTTGCCCAACACACTCCATGTTCCTGTCAAACCAGGATAGGAAAATTATTTACCTGTCGCCTATATTCACTTCGAGTTTTCTTCCATACAAGTCAGACTATTTCTAATCGCATCATTGCTCTATATCCTTTTCAGACACCATTTGGTTTCATCATCTTTGACTTGTGCTTAAAGAGGAAAGCGAAAGGAAACCCTTTCTTTGTTGGCATGTGCGCTATGACAGGTGCCTCTTCGAAGTGTTAGGAATGCCAGCCGCCACAAAGAGATTCCCCAGCTGTGGTACTGTTAGAACGCTGAGCTCCCAATCCCCTCCCTTCCTTGCCTCACATCCATAGAAAGTAGCCACTGTCAACCCCATCGTCACCACTCTCCTTGACTTGACCTTGGATTGGCGCACCTGCTCCACATTTTTGGTCACTGTGGAACTGCAGTATCGCACTGCGACTACAAAAGTCACCTCTTCCTGCTATCCTCTGCTCCGTCGTGGCTGTCACTCCCATGGTGGCAAGCCGGCCCGTGGCTGGCAGTGCGGTTCCTCTCTACTGGCTCAAAGCTGAGGGCTGTGAGAAAGCTCCCCCTTCCACAGTAGGTTCCTTGCCTCTTTCCTAGTTCCCAGAGAGGTCAGGATCCAGTACTGATTCTTCTTCCTTCTGCTCTCAAAGAAGAAAGTTTGGAGAGATGAGACTACCTTCTCTTTCACTGGAGAGAAGAGGAAGATCCCATTTTACTCAGCAACCTAGCATCTCTCTTCCCCACTTTGGCAGGGATAGTCCTGCCTATGTCCGGTCAGTCATAAGCCTGACCCATAATGAATCCTTTTTGACAGTAGCTGGGAGGATGCTTCCCACCTCTACCTACGGGGAATGTAATTGGCCTAGACTCCCAGCTGCTATGCTCCAAAACCCATCACTGTGCCTACAGAAAGGCCTTGCTTCCTGGGCTGCTCCCAGAACACCTGAGGCCAAAAGGAGAGTGAGGCAGACCCATTCCTGGGAGACACAGGACCTCTCCAACAGACACCTTTGGTTCCAGGACTCCCCCAAAGGCCTCGCAAACATTTCTTAAATAAATGTGATGCTTCCACCCAACTTTCCTTCCCAAGGACAATAATGAACTAACATTCCTTAACCAGTTTGCCTTCTCCGGGTGTGCAGATACACAGCCTCCCAGGTGAGACCCTGGCTGGGACTGCTCTCTGGCACCTTCATCTGTGAGTTCTTTGGGGAAATCTTTGTTTCCTGATACTCAAGGGCTTTTACATAGCTACGTGGTAAAGGTATTGGCCACTGGCAAGCTGTCTCCTAGCCTCATGTTAACTGCAGACTCAGAGTTGGTACACATCGATAGAATACTCGATTGTCCCAGTAAGCACTTCCTTCTCCAAAGGTACATCCCAAGCAGTATAGAGCATTCGTGGCCCTAGGGCATAAAGCCAACTATCACCAAACAAGTTTTAGGGGTTTGGTCTTGAGTGCTATGGATCTCAAGAGACTATTCCAGTCCTAAGCTATACCAGAAGGATTTTTGCTGGCCCTTCCAGCCCTTCTCTACTACACAATGCTAGGTGTCCTTTCAAGTTTGTCCAAGTTTAAGAGACTCTAAAGTGGGGTAGAGGGTCTCAAAGAGAGCACAGATCAGAAAGGTTCTCTGAGTTTTCCCTAGAAGGTTCTGAAATTCTGAGTGCCCTGAAATCAATCCAGTTTTGAGTGGTGCCTCACACTCAACATGTGCTGGGAAGAAACTACTCTTAAATACATATTACTGACCAGCTATGAACTAAGCTTGCCTGTAGGGTTAGAAACAGTGAAGGGGAGTTATGGGAATAACTACAGCCATTTCTTCTATCAATACTGGGGCTCCACACAATGTGGGTGTCTGTGTTATAGCAAGAAATCTCAGATCCAAAAGAGGATTTGTAGCATGGAAGTCAATGCCTCTGACATGGAAACTTTTCAATGGCAGCAGAGGAAAATACAATAGCAACTAAATTGCTTCTTGAGGTCCATGTGGAAGGGCCCAAAGAAAAGACAAAATACAGATGGGCAAAATTATTTCCCCTCTTCTCTTGGATGAGGAAAACAAATGGGTAGGAATAAATTCGTGCAAAGCAAATTGCAGTGGCTGAAGACTGGAAGTGTCAAAGCCATCTAAGAAAAAAATAGATCACGCTCAAAGACTGGAAGAAAACGGAGTTTTGAGAGGACACCAATAATGGAAAGAAAACACACCTTTTACTCTATCAGGATCTCTATTCATTCCAAAATGAATGCATAGAGCAGCAAGATTGCAGCGCAGAAAGAACGCTCTTGTATGAGGAGCCAGGACCAAGTGCCTCCACGGAGAAGAGAAGGTTTACCCTTTGAACGGGAGCTGAGCAGATGTGGCTTTGATGTCTGCACGGCATTAGAACTTCAGTGTAAATCTGATGACCTCATCTCCCTGCAGCCAGTGATTAATTCTATTTATAAAATACAGCTCATCAGATCAAAGTTAATCTTTTCCGTATCAGGCAGGTGGTATACAGTGATGGGTGGCTCTGTCAAAGGGGATGAAACTAAATCAGACTGCCGTTCTTCATAAGGGATTAGTACCCTGGGCTTTTACCTTAAAGAGGAGAGATTTAAGGACTGTTAGATTGAAGGACTTGTAATACCTATTTGTTGATAACCTTAAATTCTATTCCAATTTTTTAACTTTCTTCAAAAACGTAAAGCTCCTCAGATATCATTGACTTGTTATTTACTGTCATCGTATACTTTCCAACACTGTCACAAATACAGACTCGTACACACGTTTGTGGATTCTATGCCATTGAAATGTCTCTGCCAAAAGATGAGTACAACCACTAAGAATGCGTATGGCAACTTGGGTAAGAACTTGGCTCGTGGAGCCAGATGCCTACATTCAAATTCCATTCCTGTCATTTAACAGTTGATCTTTGGCAATGTACTCAATCTCGTTGTGTCTCAGTTTCATCGTCCTTAAAATGGTGTTAAAGCAGGGTCATTGTGAAGATTAAACTAGTTAATATATGAAGTATTTTTTTAAGATTTTATTTATTCATTCATTAGAGACACAGAGAGAGAGAGAGGCAGAGACACAGAGGACCCAGGGATCCCCTATATGAAGCATTTTAAATAGTGTCTAGGTCCCCACACATCAGCTGTAGCCTGACCACCCAAGCTCAGGAGCATGACTTTTACCATAGAGAGTTCCAACTCGAGGCAAGGGGGCTAGTTTTTGGTTTTCCCCACATCAGTCAGTTAAAAGTGCAAACTTGAGGGATGCCTGGGTGGCTCAGGGGTTGAGCGTCTGCCTTCAGCTCAGGTCATGATCCCGGGGTCCTGGGATTGAGTCCCACATCGGGCTCCTTGCATGGAGCCTGCTTCTCCCTCTGCTTGTGTTTCTGCCTCTCTCTCTGTGTCTCTTATGAATAAATAAATAAAATCTTTAAAAATAAATAAATAAATATGCAAACTTAGAAAAGATGTTTCAGAGTGTTGGAGAAAGAAGAACACCACACACACCCCTACACCTCACCCCCCACCCTGCCACCAACAACTCCATTATGGAGATAAACTGCTGTTCAGCTTGGGGCAAAAATGTGTCACTCCCAATGTGCACATACTTAAGAGAAAGGAGAAGCAAGCTCAAACATTTTCTGCCCTTTAACACAGTTTTGACTAGTTCCCCTAATTTTCTTTCACAGTGAGATCTAAGTATGGTTAATATTAGGTCTCCATGGCATTAGGCCTCAGCAACATTAATACTCTTTACCTAAATGATTCTCATGAGTACCTTGTGAACTGAATGCTGATTTGAGGACTCTAATTTCCCAGCACGTAAATGAGGTCATATTAACAGAAATAGCTCAGATTTCACTGGCTTATAATTTTGCTTGTCCTTACCACCCCCAGCCCTTTACCCCCTCCCACCACCAAGTACTCCAGGAGTCTGCAGGGCTGAGTCACGAGCGTTCACGATAAATCTGTCCCTTTCGGGTGTGGGGCCTCTACTGCCAGGTTGCTCTAGACACCACCATGATCTCCCCTGGTTCTCTGCTCGTGTTCTGAGGTTACAATTCAATATGCGCTTCCCAACCTAGGTTTTGCTGGGGCTCTCATGTTTTTAAAAGCATCTTTTTTAAGGATTAAAATCGCTCTTTCAGTTTCACTCACCGGG
The DNA here is from genome assembly GCF_018345385.1 of Vulpes lagopus. Taxonomy (NCBI): domain Eukaryota; kingdom Metazoa; phylum Chordata; class Mammalia; order Carnivora; family Canidae; genus Vulpes; species Vulpes lagopus. The sequence continues at coordinate 47,776,263 of NC_054829.1, read as the reverse complement.
CTTGTACCCCAACAAGATCCAGACCTGAATCCAATGAGGGGATCAGGGCTGGAAAACCTAAAGGATAGACTCAATTCTGTGCTAAAATTGCTCCTCTTTTGCAATGACTGAGGTTTGTAAATTGGGTTCCTAAGATAGATTTTCCCCAAGGCATCTCCAGGTCTCATGCTAATTGTGACTGAGTCCGGCTGTGTATCTATAAATTAAACCCGACCTAAGCCAAAATCTTGACCTCACAATAGTGAAAGTCCATGACCAACACACTGGGCCATAAATACAATTAGGTCTATTTTTTTCCTTAATGAAAATCAGAGTAAATTGTTGTATTAATCAGGACTCTCTGGAGAAACAGAACCCATAGATTCTGTGCTATATCTCTCCAAATGTCTAATCCATATGTATGTGTAAATATGTATATTTAGATGAATAGGTAGACATCACGAGAGAGAGAAAAATTTATTATGAGGAACTGGCTCACAAGAATATGGAGGGTGAGAAGTTCCATTGCCTTCCACAAGCCAGAGACCCAGAAAAGCCAGTGGTATAATTCAATCCAACTCCAAAGGCCTGAGAGCCAGGGAAACAGATGGTATAAATTCCAGTCCAAGGGCAGAAGATAAAGATATGTCTCAGCTCAAGCAGTGAACAAGTTAAAAAAAAAAAAAAAAAAAAAAAAGCAAGGTGAGTGTGCCATGCAGCAAATTCCTCGTTGCTCGACTTTTCATTTTGCTCAGGCTCTCAGTGGATTGGGTGATGGCCACCCCTGTCAGGGAAGGCAATCTACTTTACTGAGTCCATCAGTTCAAATACTGCCTCAACCAGAAACACTCCCACAGAAAGACCCAGAAATAACATTTAATCTGGCCACTCCATGGCAAGTCAAGCTGATATGTAAAATTAACTGTTACAAAGATTAAAATCTTAGGTGTTAACCAAGAATACAGCACTTTGTAGGAATCAAAGTTTTTGGATCACAAAGCCTTTCTTGCTGCTTGTTATGAAATCATCACATCTTCTTCAGCAGAAAGAGCCAAGCAATAGTTGAAAATTTTACTGACTTTCAGACAAATCTATAACAACATCCTACCATTTTTATATATTTTTCTTCCTAATAAATGAAATACAACGTGAGTTCAGAGGCAGAAAAATGCCATGAGAGATTTTAGTATTTACTAGTGAGAAGCTCTTTAGATATAACAGCCTAGAGCCTTTCTTACTATCACCAACAGATGGGACACAATATCCACCAATGAGTCATTATGGTCTTTGGTTATTATTTTTCCTCCAGTTCAGTTGGAACACATTCAGAAAAATAATACACATTTCTGGGGCAGGTTTGCATTATAATTTTTGAGTAATCCAGGGTTTTTTTTCCCCCTTGTCTATTTTTCGCTGCATTGAAAACTGAACCTCTCTCTGGTTCTATTTGGACTTCACTGGGAGGATGCGACTTGGCAAAACACAGTGAGACTGGACAACAAATGGTTTGTAAAAACGTCAATGATCCCACATGGGAGTCAGTACATCTGCCATTCAGACTAGATTGTATTGGCTCTGTTGGCAGTAATATAGGAGCATATATGCAGTTATCACTAAAAGGCTTTTCATACTGTGACAATCAGATCCCCTGATGCTCAGACATTGCGTCCATTTTCTGACTCATTCATCATACGAATAAAATGAGAGAATAATGAGATCTGTTCCTCGTAGTTACCCATCATTTAGTGAGGATACCACGTTCAGCTTTTTGGATGGAAAAAGAAAGATAAATAAGAGACCCTCTCAGCCCCAATATCTGACAGCCCTTGGAACCCATAAGCCCTGGTGTCTCTCAGGATCTACAATGCAACAACAAGCCCTTGAAAAAGTAGGAAGGTGAAGCTAGCAGATCCCACCTGGTAATTCCAGGAAGATACACTTTCAAAATGCTTCTCCTTATCTTACCACTGCCTGGATAAAAATTGTAGCTAAATTTAAATGCTCTTAATTAAACTAGAATAAGGTTTCATACTCTACAAGACTTCATACTCTGCAACCCTATAAATCTACTTTCAGGAATTTATTCTAAAAATCTCATCAGAAATGTACAAAAAATAAGCATTCAAGAATATTCTTTGCTGTGATATTTAAAATAGTGAAAAATTGGAAACAATCTAAATTTCCAGGAAGTACAGATTACTCAAATAAATTATAATGGAGCGCCCTCATAAAAAAATGTACGTGAAGAACATTTAAATATATGGAGAAATATTCAAATATATCAAGTGAAAAATCAGATTATAAAACAATATGTACACTACGTTACCAATTACATAAGAAAGAAGTATTAGCAATTATTCTCTCCAGGTAGTGGAATTATAAATAACAGCATTTTTCTTTTCCACATCTTCTGCATCTTTTAATATTTCAACAATAGACATATAAGAAAACTATAATAAATGACATTTTTAAGAATTCAAGAGTGATAGAATAGCTTTTTGGCCTACAATGACATTAATTTTTCTCTCTTTAATATAGAAGAAAATAACCAAGTAACATTAGACCAAGAAATTACCAGAATTTGGGAAGTAGACAGAATCCAATGTCACAAAACCACTGAGACAAAATGAAGAAGGGACTAGAGAAGGTTACACATGGAAAGAAACATGCTCTGCTGAGTTTTCTCCTTAACTTAGAATATGCTGCCTTTCGGGGCACCTGGGTGGCTTGAGCGTTTGCCTTTGGCTTAGGGTGTGATCCTAGGGTCCTGGGACTCAGTCCAGCATTGGGATCCCCACAGAGAGTCCGCTTCTCCCTCTGCCTATGTCTCTCTCTCTCTCTCTCTGTGTGTCTCTCATGAATAAACAAAAAAATCTTAAAAAAAAAAAAAAGAATATGCTGCCTTTTGCCACAGCAACATGACAACATAAATGCTTCTGCATGTAGTTTACCACATATGAAATGCCCATTTATTGGTTCCTTCATCAACATGCAGTTGTTAGAAACCACTGTTAACTCTCGGTTACTGCTCTAGACAATGAAAAGATAGTGGCAAACAAACTAAAAACATTCCTGATTTGGTGGAATTTAAATTTTCTTTTAATCTTCACAACCATTGCATGAGATGAGCGTGCTTATTACTTGTGTCCAGGTTAGAAAACAGACTCAGAGAGATTATGTTTCTTGCTACAGCAAGTCAGAAGAGCCAGTACTCAGGCCAAGTCCTCGGATTCCCCAAGACCAAGGTTCTTTTGACAACACTAGAGATTTCCAAATGTTTTCAAACAGTGGAACTCATTTTTTAAGTGAAATTACATTTGCTCTATTCCACTAGTTCTGATCAATGTTTTTCACATTTTAACTTCAGAAACGTGAAGTGTCTCATAGATGCTGCTGGCAGGAAGTAATAGAGATAAAATTCTGGTAGCCTGCACATTTGCATCCAGACTTGCAAAATTGGTATCAGTGGCTGGCAAAAAAATCTCAGTGGTGGTAATGGAGCATTTTTTCAAGAAATATTGCCCTACCAATATTCTTGATGGTGCAGAGAATGATAATGTGTGAAAAGCATAGACATTAAAGATATAGACTCCAGATATAAAGAAATTTAAGGAATACCTTAACCAATTAATAACATTTATGCTCTTTCATTAAGAATAAAATTTTGAAATAAGTCAGAGAAAAACAAACACCATATGATTTCACTCATGTGTGGTATTTAAGAAACAAAACAAATGAGCAAAGGAGGAAAAAGAGAGAGAGAGAGGCAAACCAAGAAACAGACTCTAGAGAACAAACTGACGGTTACCATAGGGAACAGAGTTGGGAAGATGGGTGAAATAGGTGATGGTCATTAAAGAGGGCACTTGTCATGATGAGCAAACTAATATCACACTGGATGTTTACTGGAATTTAAAACGTTAATGAAACAGAATAAAATATTAAAATCCACGTGAAAAAAAATGCTGTACCATGGTTATTTTAGCACTTATTTCTCTCTTAGTGATGTGATGAAGATGATGCATTCTTAGATTCTCTGAAACATGCTATAAACCCCCACTTTGGGCCCCCCATCAGACACCACGTTCAGGGCAGTCTGCTTGCTCCTCCCCTATTGCTCCTCTCCACTTTGCACTTCTCTCTCTCCCTCTAATAAATAAATAAATAAAATATTTTTAAAAAAACAGCTTCACAGTTGAGAATGAATATTTAAATAAAAAGTTAAAGGTTGGAATTGGAATTAGAACTTATAATTCAGTTCAATATCTGCTTGAGACTCTCTTCCTCTTCTTTTTTCTTCCTCCTACTCATATCTCTCTCTCAAATAAATAAATAAACCTTTAAAAAAATCTGACTATTGAAATCATGTTTTACAAACCCTATAAAGACCAGATATTTCATGGGGCACAGATTCTTGATGCTTTTACCTCCAAATTCCATTCCAAACTAGGTCCATATGAAATTGGAGTGAGGCAAGATGTGCAAACATTAAGGCATAGGTTTTGGGATCAGACTCCTTTGGTCAAAATCTAAGCTACCTATTTATTGTCAATATTATCTTGGATGGATTATTTATACTATCTGTGCCTCTGTTTCCCCCATCCATTAATAACAGCTCTAACTTTATAGGGCTTGGAAGATTAAAAGAAAAAATTCATGTCAAATAGCAAATACACCATAAGCCTTCAACAAATGTTCCCTATTTTATTATGGGGGAGGGGATAGGCCTAAAATTATAGGTTTACTTCTGAGACTTTGCCTCCAATTCTCCAACAAAATATGATCTATCATCTGTTCTCATCAATGACAGATATTTATTGAGCACTTGTTCTGTGGGAGGCACTCTCTTGGAGTTTATCATCTATTAGATGGATGAGATACCGACAGCACAAAAATAACTACAATACTGGACAGTAAATTACAAGCAGTGTGGAAAATAGTACTTTAAATTTCTAGAAGAGAGGGTATTGCCTTTTTCAAGGATGGAAAGAAGGCTTCACAGAGGGAGTAGGATTTGGTCATTCAGACCAGATGCTATCCTGAAAAGCAAATGAAGAAGTCACTGGAGTTTTGTGAACCCAAGTGACCTACTCAAGGCCATGTTTTAGTGAACTTCTTTAGAGGTCAACAGGAATACAGATCAGCTCGTCTTTGGAGAAGACCAAGGAGGAAAGGTTCCATTTTCCTGAGCACTTATCTAGTATATTTAGCAATAGGTTAACTCAGAGCAGAAGCAAAATCTTCCACAAAGAAGATTAAAAAGCTGTTAAAGGGGTAGGTGAGATGAGAGGAAATGGTTATCCAGAATAAGACTAATAAACCCAGATTGAAACAAAAAAACAGTTTTAGATTAAAGTTACTGGTGGGAAGTTATGGGTTGAACAGATTAGATTAATTCAGGCTAGGGAAGAATGTGTTAAGTATAAAACTATATATTTTTCTGAATACTTAAGAATTATTATAGAATATATTATATATTTTACATAGAGAATATTGTATACATACACAATATATATAGAATATTGTATACACACAAACATACAATATTCTATTTCCAGTTAGGTCAGTGACTCCATGACAAGCCCAGGCATAATTAATTTGTGATTTCAGGCTAAAAGAAGAAATTGAAAAGGAGAATTAAATAAACTGCATCAGTAATAGTGAAATTCAAGAAAATCACCATGGCCATTTGCTCCATGGTTACCAAAGACCCTAAACAATGGTATCTCATAATAAAGGATGCATTTGTTACAGAGTGGGAGAGAAAAATTATTCCAGGAACCTGTCTTGATTTTTATTACCACTATCATAAAACTGTTAAAGGATTATTAATATTGATGTTTGTTTGGGGATTTCACATTGCCATTTCAAGCAAGCAGCTTAAAATCTGCCTTCTGTGAAGCCCACCAAGCTGTTTACATAACCCTAAATGCATGGCAAGAGTTCAACTGGTAATTGTGATTTCAGATGTAGTTTGTATTAGTCACTCTCTCAGTGTCTAATCACAACAGTTCATGGGAAACAATAAAAGACAGGCAAGTGTTTTCAGCCAACAGTTCCCTGAGACGATCTACTTGGGCATTCAATTTCACAGATCAAATAGGCTATTACAAACACATACACACAAGGGTTTTATCGAGCCCATTAAACAACTAAAATTATACAGCCAAGAGTTCCAAAATATGTTTGTTTAAACACTTTTGTTGGAAATAGAAAAATTAGGTCAGACGCAGATGGGAATTATTTAAGTTTACTTATAAACCTTCTGAAAATCATCACTGTCAGCTGCCTCCCAACCTTTGTCCATATTTCTAGCTCAGGACACATCTGTTGTCATTTTCCTCCTACTAATGTGTCTACATTTGGGGTCAACACTCCTCCCAACAGGAGCACAAGAGAAATAGCATTTCTGGGGAAAGTGGCTAAATAGCTAACCCAAAAGATTCTACTTAACTTAAAGCCAGCTATCTAAACTAAGGCAGAGCAGCCGCAGAAGGCAGAGTATTGCCAATAGGCCCAGCTTCCAGGGGACAGCCAAAGAGAGACGCTTTCACGCTTTCACAGTTTATGGACGAAATCCCAAGACCCCAGAAAACAGGTGTCAGGGATAATCCTGCAGATTTACCCATGGCGAAGTACTGCCAATTCAAACAGTGTGTTCAGAGGCAGACAAGGGCCTGAAGATGAGTGGCCTCTCTCAGAAAGAGAGAGCTTCACTACTGACTGGTGACAGGGTATGAACCAAAGCCTGAATGTTGCATGAAACAAAGGCCTACCTAGAAGTCAGGATCATAGAAATGCCATTTACAAATGACATCATTCCCTCCAACAGCTACAGGGCTCACATAAAAAAATGAAACAGCCCCAAATTATTCTCAGCCTTTATGGCATATTGGAATCACCTGGAGAGTTTTAACTAGTATTGATGCCTTGATCCCACCCCCAAAATATTCTTATGTGGTTGGTCTGAGGGGCAGCCTGGACATCCAGATACTTAAAAGTGCCCAAGGTGATTCTAATAGGCAGCCAAGGCTAAGAGCCACAAACCTAGAATGACACAATAAGAAAAGGTGAGCATGCATATATACATGCTTTGAATGCTTTAAAAGTATTCAATATTTTTGTTTTTTAAATACTCTGCAGGCCAAACACTTCCACTGTCTAAAGCCCAGAGTCTACAAAGGGACCAAGAAAGAGCAAACTTAAATCAATTCGGCTCTAGCAAATGCTGCTGATAAAATAAAACAATGCTTTTAAGTGAATTAAGGGAATGACGATAGGGACTACGAATTATCAATTATTAAGCACCAATGTTGTGTTATATAACACCTTTTTTAACTCTAAATACTTAAAATATAACCTCAAGGACAATTTCTTGTATATAGGAAGTACTTGATAAATATCTATGAATACATATTATAGATGAGGAAACAAAAGCTCAACCAAATTCAATAATGTATCCAAAGTAACACGGTTACTTTGTAACACAGTAGTGAATGATTCAGTATTTTAACCCAAGTCCATCTGAATTTTCCCATGTGGCTATGCAGCCTTAATCTTTGAGAAGTCTAAATTACCTAAAATCTTAGAGACAGATAATTTTAGAGATCTGGTATGGGGTCTGTCCAAAATGCCAGTTGTATTTAAGGTACCTAGCAGCAATGGATCTTACTCTGCAGAAACAACACTTCGTTTGCTAATTCAAAAAACCCCAATGGTTTACAAACCCAAATAATTGAGTCATTTTAATAATTTAATCATTATAATATATGCATAATATTCAAGCAAATTTCAAGAATTAACCCACTCAAAATAAATGACTAGAACATCTGCTATATAAAACAAACTAGCATAGCAAAGTTAAAATACCAACAAGGGGCACCTGGGTGGTTCAATCAGTTGAGCAGCCAACTCTTGATTTTGGGTCAAGTTATGATCTCAGGATCCTGGGATGGAGCCCCACATCCAGCTCTGCACTCAGCAAGGAGTCTGCTTGAGTTTTTTTCCCTCTGCTCCTCCCCCACCTTGTACTCTCTTTCTTTCCCTCTCAGTCTCAAATAAGTAAATAAATCTTTAAACAAATAAAATGCCAAGGAACTCCTAGTAAGATAAGTAACTCAGTAATGATATGCATGAATGTCTAAAAGATAAGGAGAAGGAGAAAAAAGAGAAGAGTAAAAATGTATACACCACCATCGTTGTGTCTATAAGCCATATACAAAAAAATAGTAAAAGAAAAAGATAACACACAGCCAAGAGCAGAAACATAAGCTAAATATAAATAGGTAGCCTTGAATGCCAAACTGAGGAGCTTAACTTTATTCAGTGCATGCTGTGTTCACTGCATAGAGTCCTTCTCCCTTATTAGTATCTGGAACAATGTCTATTTTGTTCTATCTAAAAAATGTCTATTCAATTGCTCTGCCTATTTTTTAATTGGTTTCTTATTGAATTGAATAAGTCCTTTATATATTTTGGATATTAACCCTTTATCCAATATATGGATTGCAAATATTTTCTTCCAATTAGGCAGGTTGCCTTTTCATTTTGTTGAATGTTTATTTTGTTGTGCAGAAACTTTCCAGTTTGATGTAGTCTCACTTATCAATTTTTGCTTTTGTTGCTGGACTTTGGCTGTCATAGCCAAAAATCACTGTTGCCAAGACCCTTGTCAAGGAACTTTTTCTCTGTGTTTTTTTTCTAGGAGTTTTAATGTTTCATATCTTACGTTTAAGTCTTTCATCCCTTTCAAGTTAATTTTTATGAGTGGTATAAGATAGTGGTTCAATTTCATTTTTCTACATATATGTAGGTATCCTATTTCCCTCAAAACCATTTATTGAAGAAACTATCCCTTCCCCATTAGTAATGTTGGCTCCCTTGTCAAATATTACTTGACCGTCTATGTAGGGGTTTATTTCAGGTCTCTCAATTCTGTTACATTGGTCTATATATCTATTTTCATGCCAGGACCATACTATTTTCATTATAGCTTTGGGGTATAGAATGAAACCAAAAAGTGTGCCACCTTGGAAGATAGGCAGTGCTGGTAGAGTTCCTCTTTTTATCTTCTCCAAGATGCCCAAATTCTTGTGGGTTTTTTTTTTTCCTCCAACAAAGTGCTAGAATCTTTCCACAGAAAATCTGGACTTCTACAAAGACGCTTTCATCTATGAGTGTCTGCCCAAGCTGGCACTCTACAGGTGCTCCCCAACCTCAGCCAAGAGGAGCTAGAGCCTACCTGCAGGTTACTGCTGGTTCCATGGCTCATACTGAGCTCTGCCTATTATCCAATGCACAGGTGGCCAAGACTCCTCCTGGGTCCCTTAGAAAATCGTGCCAGGTCCCACAACTTCCACAGAGGCCCTTTTGTTTGGTGGTAGATACTAAATTTTCACTGTTCAAAGGGCAGGGACAAAAAGAAGAGGTATCTTCTGCTGCCATGATGCTGACCTCCTTTCCTAAAAGCACAGGTTTTATACAGCTAAACAAAACCAGTAGTTAATGTTCACAGAATTATTAAGAGCAAAGATTCTCTGTAGCAAAAAGTAAACATTTACTGTTCGATAAACAGATTTTGTTTTTTTTTTAAATCTCTTATAGAAGATTTTAAATTGTTCAGACCAACTCAGTAGTTTCATATTAGGCAATAAATGCATAATGGTGACTCAAGAGGACTCTGAAGACTTGGGAAGATACATTAACTCTGAGCCACAAGATTACAAATTTAGATTCCATCATCCAGAAAAGAGCTCATGCTGATCATCTTACCCCATGCAATCCCTAGGAAAGGCCTTGTGAAAAAGAAGATCTATCTGTAAGAATTTACTTTACCTTGAAGAGAAACATTTTTAAACTAATAGCCAGGGCAAGGCTCACAGACAAAATACTTGACCTGTGAAATATCTCTTGCTTACTTTTAATGACTATTCTCAACTCAGGAGTTTGTCATAATCACTCCTTCTTATTGATGTGATGGTAAATTAATCTTTGCACTCTATGGGGAAAAAAATGAATGCACCTGAATACACCCTTAAAGTTGCGTTCTGAAAATCAATTTTTCTTGATGAAAAATAGCAAATCACTCTTTAATAATTTATATATTCTCCAGTGTGAAATTTTCCTTAAGATAGAAGAGATTTCTAAAACCTAGCTTGCTAGAAATAAATGAAACAATATATAATAAAGCTTGGCCTATGTCCCATTACAGACACCCTTCACTTTATACAGAGACCATGAAGGCTTCCCTGTTACAGATGGATAGATAGGTAGTTGGGAGTGAGAGGAGGGTGAGAGGAGGGGTGAAGGAGAGTTGGAGAGAGGAAAAGAAAAAGAGAAAATAGGACATCGATATTATTGAAATTACAATTGACCACTATTATTTTAGTTGCTGAGAATAACCTGATGAAATCCTTCCTTCCACAAGCCAATCTCCAAATCTAAATGAATATTGACCCGGTGCTAGTCATCCTTGATAAAATGGTAAATGCTTCCCTCACCAATTCCTAAGTATTATGGTAAGACAAACTCTCAAGACACAATGTTTGGGTTCAAAACTCAGCTATTGTGACCTTCTGTTCATTTCTTCAGTTTCCATTCCTCAGTTTTCCTGTATGTAAACTGGTAATAATAATAATAATAATAATAATAATAATAATAATAATATTTATAGCAGCTACTATGTATAGCAGGTGCTATAGTAGGTACTGCTCATAGACTTGTAAAGAGTTTAAATCATAAGTAACATCATCAATGTTAGCTACATTACATTTATTTGCAGACTAAAGAAGCCACTAAAACTGATGATATCTAGAATGTGTTAGAGAGCTAATGAAAATAACTGCTATTTAATAGGTCTTACTATGTTCAGACACAGTCCTAAAAGCTTTAAATGCATTAATTTATTAAATCTTCACAGCAGTCCTGTGATATATGTACTATTATTTTTTCCCATAGAAAGAGAAACCGAGAAAAGGAACTGAGACTTTAAAAGGTAATGAGAATGGTACACAGTCACTCAGTTAGGCAGAAGAACAGGGAATCAGGACCAGAACTACTTTTATCAGAAACAGAAACTTAAACACTTTGCATGTACATGAGCCTTATTCCCAAGGAAATATAGATAAGAAAATCTTCCAAAACTGTTCCTACACTTGCCTCCCTGGTTGTCCTGATCTTTTCTTTAAATTAAACTTATGTTTTGTTACTATGTGCCCAATACTAACCAGTTTTTGCGCACCTAAAAATATCCCTTCCAAATATATGAATTGTAAAGGGGCTGTAAAGCAATCACCATCATGCCTTTTTTCAATACTAAAAATATCTTTAATATTTGAGATGAATGGAATGCCAGTTCATTTCTTACTGAAAATATCAATTCATTCAATCACACCTATTGATTTTAGAGAAACTTAAAACCAATTTTGCTTAATTTTGTTGTCAAATGTAATTAGATTTCAAATAGTCATAAAGATTAAACAAGGGATTATTAAAACATGAGTTATAACTTATAACCAGAGTCAAATGCAAGTCATTCTTTATGTAGGTATTTTTCATTAGTTAAGCTCCTTGAAAGCATTCTTTCACTCTTTCTCCAAGAAATACCAATTGGAATTAGACATAGTTTAAAAAATTGAAACTGCAATAAGTTTGGGGAGGACTTTTATATTAGAATGTTCAAGCTTTTTGCTTCATGCCTTTCTTTGTAACAGCAACTACTACTACTATGTATTGAGCATTTATTAGGTACCAGATATTGGTACATATAATCTCACATATTCAACACAACAGATTTATTTATTTCATGTTACAGATGGAGAAAGTGAGGCTTAGAAGTATAAGTACTATGCCCAAGGCCAGCCAGCTAATTCATCAAAAGATTTATCAGCTGTTCTTCCTTAGCAGCCAATATCAATCCCATGGAGTCCTTCACTATGGTGCTTATCCACCCACCTGGAAATTATCAGACATGTAAAAACAGGACTGTTTTTCTGAATATTCCGAGACATGCTATAAAATATTTGACATGGAAATGATTTCCATCATGTTCTAGGTTAAGGGTTCACAAACTTTAGTGTGTATGAAAATCACATGCAAATCTTACTTAAAATGAAGATTCCTGGGGACCACTGCCCCAAGATTTTAATCTAGTTTGGGGTAAAGCCAGACAATCTGGATTTGTAACAACTAATTCTGATAATCGGGTAATTCTGATACAAGTAATTTGCAGATCCCACTTTAAAAAAACAGAATTCTAGATCCAAAACCATAATGAAAGATTTTAACATATCTTTATCAGAAACCAATGGATCAAATAGAAAAAAAAACTATAAGTGGTGAAAGTATGTGACCACAAAACTAACAAGTTTATCTAATAGATATAACAACCTATAAAAAAAATAGAATACTTACACTCTTTTCCATATGGAAAATGTAGAGCATTTATACAAATTGGCCATGTAGTAAACCACAATGGCAGACTCAATGAAATTTTAAATGGAGCATGTTTATCCTATTTTCTGTCAATATCTAATTTAATATTAGAAAGTGAAAATAAGAGAATAAAAGCATGTTTATAAACTTTAAATGCATTTAATACAACCTATACTAAAGAGGAAATGGTAGTAAATTTATAACACACTTGGAAGTGAGTAATAGTGAAAATGTTCCATATAAGGAATGGCATGCAGTTAAAGGAATATCTGAAAAAAATCTACAGCTTTAAAAGCATTTAAATAAAAAGGAAAGATGAGGAAAAAACAAGCCAAGATTTTAACTTAATGAGCTGTAAATAGAATAACAGACTAAACCCAAAAATTAGAAAATGAAAAAAAGTAATAATGGACATTAACAGAAATTAATGGAACAGAAATGCAACAACAGAGAGCAACAAATCAAAAGCTGATACTTTTTAAAAATATTCTAACAAAAAGACTTCAAAGAAGGAGGGAGGAAGGGGAAGAAGGGGGAAAATAGGAGAAAGCACAGCAAACAGATTAGAAATGAAAAAGGACACATAATTAGAAATATAGTTTGTATTTTGAAAATCACAAGTGAAATCTATGAATGCACTTATGCTAATAACTTTGAAAATATATATAAAGTAAATCTTTTTCAAGAAGATTTACTCAAGAGAAATGAGAAAACCTAATATATCAAAAACTATGCAGGAATTTGAATGGAAAATCAAAAGACTTATAGATGGTAAGAAAGATGGTTTTATAAGGTTCCCAAGCCTTAAAGAAATAATATTTTCTTTAATGATTTATTTTATTTGAGAGAGAGAGAGGCACAAGCGTACAAGTGTGCGAGGGGCCAAGGGATAGAGAATCTCAAGCAGACTCCCCACTGAGCACAGAGCCTCACGCCAGGGTCAACCTCATGACCCTGATTATACCCAGAGCCAAAATCAAGAGTTGGACACTCAACAGACTGAGCTACCCAGGTGCCCCAAAGAAATAATATTTTTTATTATATAAACTGTTTCAGATAGTAGAATAAGAAGGAAGACTAACTTAGCTGCTTTATGACAGTAGTATATTTCACCCAAATCAGACTAGGAAGTACAAGAAGAAAAAACATATAGGCCAATCTCACAATTACAGAAGAAAAATCCTAAAGAAACAATAGTAAATCAAATTTAGCAGATTACTTTTTAGATGCACCACAAGCAAGTACAATTTATCTCAGAAACTCAAGGATGATTCAGCATACCTAAAGCTACAAATCTGATACTTGACATTAATAGGATATCATGGAAAACAGTAGCATGTCAATGGATATATAAAGCTATGTACTCTTCATGAAACTATGCTCTTCAAGAAACTATGCTTAGCAAACAAGAAATAGAAGAAAACTTGATTAAATTGATCTTGGTAAAGAATGTTTAATAAACTTATAGCAAATATTATGCTTAATAAAGGATATGTTATTAAGATTCTCATCAAAGTCACTATCATGATGACAATATTCTCTATCACTTCTTGTCAAAAAAATGAGAAACTAGTATTAGGAAGAAAATTGACTCTATTTGAAAACAGTATGATTACAGTATACATAGAAATTCAAGAGAAACAATGGACATAGTATTAGAAGTGTTCATACAGACGAGCAATGCCTTTTAGTACAAGACCAACTCACCAAACCCTCTAGCATTCCCATATGCCATTAATAACCAAACAGAAAACAGAATAGAAAAATGCATCCGGTTCACTATAGCAACAAAATATACAAGGTACCTAAAATGAATTTAACAAAATCTGTGGAAGATTTTTATAAGAAATATATGAAATAGGGGTGCCTGGGTAGCTCACTTAGTAAGCAGTAGGCTCTTCATTTTGGCTCAGGTCATGATCTCAGGGTCCTGGCTGGGCTCCATGCTCAGTGAGGAGTCTACCTGAGGATACTATCTCTCTCTCCTTCTCCCTTGCCCCTCCCCCCATGCATGTACACTCTCTCTTTCAAATAAATAAAATGGGAAGATATAACATGATGGAAAGACTCAATATTATTAAAATGTCTATTCACTCCAAATTAATCTATAAATTCAACAAACCATAATTGCCCTACAACATAAGACTTATTAAAAGACCAAGTTAGTACAATATTGATATAGAAATAGAGACAAATACAGAAATCTCAGAAACAGACTTTTTAAAGTAAACATAATATATGACCAAGGTGGCAATATATGTCAGCAGGAAACTAACAAATCATCCATTAAATGGTGCTGGAGAAATTTGTTCCCCGTATTGGAAAAACAAATAAAACTAGGTTCTAGAAAAAAAAATGAATAAAACCTTTGCAAAAAAAGTTTGCAGAAATTACAAAACTAGTTTTCAGGAGGATTAAAGGTCTAAATGTCAAGTATTAAAAAATATCTTTATAGCTTCAAGATAGGGAAGGATTTCTTAAATAAATTAAGATTTAAATAATTTCTTTATTAAATAAATGTATTTCTTAAAAAGGATAAATAAGACAATTTTAAAAATTGGAAAATATAAAACATCTGTTTAACATTTGAAATCATAAAATATGTTTATCAAATATTTATCAAAAATATTGATATATTGCCTTTGATAAATAATTAAATATAATCAGAAGATAAAAAATAGGATGGATCCATAAGAATTTTAGGATGTTTTTTTCTATATCTGAAAAATGCCATTGGAATTTTGATAGGGATTGCATTGAATCTGTGGGCTGCTGTGGGTAGTGTGGACATTTTAACAATATTAATTCTTTCAATCTATGAGCACAGAATATCTTTCCATTTGTGTCTTCAATTTCTTTCATAATGTCTTATATTTTTAGTACATAGGTTTTTCACCTCTTTGGTTAAATTTATTCCTAAGTATTTTATTGTTTTTGATGCCACTGTAAATGGGAATGTTTTCTTAATTTCTCTTTCAGATAGTTTGTTTTTAGTGTACAGAAACACAACTCATGTTTTTTATTGAAGTATAATTAACATACAGTTATGTTGATTACAACATATTGATTCAACAATTCTATATATTATTCAGTGCTCACCATGATAAATGTAGTTACCATCTGTCACCAAACAATATTACTACAATATTATTGACTATATTCCCTATGTTATATTATTCATCTCCATGACTTACTTACCTACTTCTTTATTATGCCTCTTTATACTGTCTAACACAGAATTGTATTCAGAGTAACTTATTGACAGGGGATATTGGTCAGGCCATGACTCACAGCAACCACATGGTTATTCCCCACCCCTAATCTCTGCCAAGTCTGAACCTTAACCCACAACTTATATAGAGTAAGGGGCATAGTGATGAGTTCACAAGGTAGTTATCTGCAGTGGGGCCTTTTGTGTATGAGTCATCTCTACTAGTTATCTAAAGTGAAGCCTACTGTGCACCACTTTAGGGAAGATCAGAACAAGCCTTCCCACGTCAGACTCAATAGTTAGAATGATTGTGAACTTCAACATAAGTGGTAGCACATGACAGGGAAACTGACAGGGAAACATGACAAGAAACATGACAGGAAGACATCAGGTTCCCTGATGCAATGGGAAGGAACATCAGCAATGTGAAGCTAGGGGGCAATGAGAAAAATGTTTTGCAGCAACAGGTAAGGTATATATCTTCATTTAGTAACAACCCAGTAATAGTTTGGTCCCTGTAAGCCAAATGTCACTCCAGGCTGAGGTATTTTCTCTGGGGTATGATACCAAATATTTTGACCCTTAATATCATAGGAGGGTGTATCCATATTATATGTAGGCATTTTGGTTGGCACTCATATTAACAACCCTACCTCAGTACCAAGTATCTGAAGCTCAAAGCAGTTATTTGCTTCTGTGTGTTAGGCTCTGACTGTGTAGAATAAAATCTTAAGAATAAAAATTGAGTGTGAGAACTTGGCCCCAAGGGATTAGGACACCAAGTCACCTGGGACAGGTGAGAGGCAGTCCAAGCTAATTTCCAATGAACTGAAATCTTACCAAGTGGAAGGCCTTGTGGCAATTGCAAAACTCCTGCCAGGTGGGCTTCAAACCTCCTTATAGTACTGGCAATAAGGCTCATCCTCAATACATATTCAAAATTTAACCACTACTAACTCCTCTACTATGCCACCCTGACCTAAGCCCTCGTCATGCCTTACCTAGATTATTGAAATGCTTCCTGATTAGTGTTCTTGCTTATACCTTTGTCCATCTATAGTCTATCCTCAAATCAGCGACCAGAGGAATCTAGTTCAAAGACAGGATGATTTTATTACTTCTCCACTCAAAACCCCACAATGATATTTCATCTCACTGAGAGAAAAAGCCTCATAATCACAAAGACTTAAAAAATAGGTTTTAATTGTAACCATAATTGTTTTCTTAAAGACTATGATTTGGGATGTTTCACAATTATAAATAAGTCAGGGTCCCTATTCCTTCTCTGATCTCTTATCATTGTCCCCCTTGGATTTTATCCTATCTATGATGTCACTCAATTCAGAACTTGCATTGATCCTACTTCAGCAGGTTGAGTGTTAAACCACATTGAAGAATTCCAGATTTTGCTTGCAGCATGACATTAATCAGTCTTTAGCCAACTATCCCAGATTTTCACAGTTTCATAACCAACTCTTCTTATCCTATCACCCACCGACAGCCAGCTTGTGCTGTAATTTAGCACAAAACTTCCAGACATTCTCACTACACACCCTGCTGAGGGCTTGATGTGTTTTCAATATGCAGCTTTTCAAAGAAATAATATTTTTCAAAAAAAATACATGACTCTATACCTAAAGCTTGTAAACTCAATTTTAACCTAATTATTAAAAATTCATAAAGTCAGATGTTGGAAATTGTTTTTTATCTGCTACAAAAATCATTAGAAAATGCCTTTTTATTCTAGATAAAATAGAACTGCTATTCTTTAAGGATCTCTATCAATTCCATTTTTGATATTAAATTCCATCTTAAAATTAATAGTGGCTTTTCTTAAAAATTAAGACAGTTTATCTTGAACTAACCTTTTTAGTTACAAAGGAAGCTCACATTCTATTTTTATAGGATATCTCTTGTTCTACCTTTAATAAAGGAACATTTTGAAGGTACAAATGAATTAATTCAGTATTTATTGGGAGGCAAACCCTTAAATCCATAAAGATTTAATAGTCTCAGATATTATTTTGAAAGAAAGCTTTCTACTTGCCTAGACAGAGGAAATTGTCATTCCAAATCAATCACCCTCATCCCCACCCACTACCCTTCTTTTAGCTTGGTCCTCTATTTAATTCATCTTTGTAATTTCAGCAATAAGGTTTTGGTTCATTAATCAGAAGCTTCTTACCTGAATGGTCCTTACCTGAATAGATGAGGAATAACTGTGGTTCAATTGACCTTAAAATGCCTAACTGAAACCAATACTAAAAATGTGTTTTTGAAAATTGACAAGTGGTTCAAAGAACAACTCACTCTACCCTCCACCCGCAAAATATTAATGTTGGACTTAGACCACTGAAACCTTGTCCATGGCATTTACATTATAACTTAAAGGTAGGGAATCCATACCTAAATGGGAGATGCTCTAACATCAATGAACCACCCAACCAGCTTTTCCATTCACTATGTCAAATACTGACACAAGGTTGTCCTTATATATGGTGGTTCATATATCTGGCTGGCTCTGCTCTTCAGCTGGATCCAGGGATCATAGCTGTTATCATGCACTTAGACATATGGATTTTAAAAATTAAATAATAATTAAGTGTCCCTTATGATATTGCAATAGAATGATGATTAATACAACCTTGTCCATCCTCCTTAAGAGAGAGCCTAAAAGAAATAATTCACACTGGAATTTTGGTCATCCTTAGGCAACAAACTTGTTGTAATTCATAATTTTAAAATTGAGTTGAATTATAGTAGAAATAACCTTATTGTATATACCATTGCCCTGCTTTCACTCTTTGCCCCTCTCCAAAAAATATTGTACATTGGTATGAAAGCTTTGTTTGGAGGGATTTTTAGATGAGCTCAGCATGCTTCCAATAGGTTTCTAGAAGGCAACTTCAAAGGTCAGGAGATCTCAATGGTGCTCATTATACAGATATTTGCATCATAGTTGAGCAATCATTGAGCAATTACTGTTTATCAGGTATTTTGCCAGCACTGGAGATATTGAAATGAATAAGATGCTGACACTAGCATCAAGAATGTCTAATCCAAAGATGTCTACTAAGATAAATAGGCAGGCAATTACAATACAATAATAAAAACTATAAAATAATATGAAAGAAACCAAATTATTTCCAGTTCCAGATGCTAAGGCAATCAAAGAAAGCTTTCCAGAAGAATTCACACCATAGTAAGTCTATAGACATAAGTGAAAATTTGCAACATGTAGATGAGATGGGTAAAAGCATACCAAGCAAAGCAAGTTTGCATGCAGAGAAACACAGATACATAGACTAACATGGAGGATCCAGGCTGAAGTGGAGGACGAATATAGAACTTTATCCTGAAGGCATTTGGATCCTTTGAAGCACTTGAAGTAAGGAAGCACACTGATCATAAATGTGCTTCAGGAACATCACTATGGCAGCAGCATGAAAAATGCATAAGAGGAGAGCCATAGGAGAAGCAAGAAGATAATTATGTGACCCGCAATCTACAACATGTATCAGATGACCATCACATCAGGAAACATGGCAGGCTAATTTGGCAGTAAGTTGTACTTGGATGGCAAGAGGGAAGGAAATATTTCCAAGTGTTGTTGGAACATCATTATCACTCCATTTCCTGTAAAAATAATAGTGAAATAATAATTAAATAATAACTCGCCATCTTTAATCCTCACAACCATTCTGCATGGTAGAGTTTACCCTCATTTTATAGTTTGGAGCTGAAAAATCAGAAAAATTAAGTCAATTACTTCAAGCCACATATCTACAAAATGAAACAATCATAATCCAAATTCATGTTGTTTAGCTGTAGAACCCACACTCTTTCTATGGCACTGATTCCTCTTAGATCCTCCAACTCGGGCATTTCATTATTGAAATATCTGAAAGACCACTTGTTGTGGTCTCTTGGAAAATATTCCAAAAGAGTTACTATAGAAATTTCTCAATTGTTTTATTATTTTAGTCTTCCATGTGTTAAAATTTGAAACATTATTCCAAGAAAATGTATTAGGAAGAAAACTGGCCACCATAGTGCTGATTCAAACCACATGAGGTTATTCTCAAAACTAACAACTTCTCAGAAAGAAATACTAACACTAAATTATGCTAAAAGTATTTTTGGCTCTTACTAAATGATGCATATAGAAAGGCTAGTTTAAAACAGTCACAGATTTAAGTGGAGAGAAGAATGATACCTCACCACATCACCCTTTCTTAAATCACCTAATTAGTCATGCAAAATGCAACCTATATGCAATGGATGAGTTAACATTGCTATCACAACCTTCACTTTTACATTATCTGACTTTTATGAGTTTAAATTTGCAGTCTTAAAGGTTGCTCCACTCTAGGATTTTTTTTCCACTCTAGGGTTTTTGCATTTAATTAAACACAGCAATAGAGAAAAATCACATTTTTCAAAACAAGTGTTCATCATCTTAAATCTGGCAATAAAAAGATGAGTCATCAATATTCTCAGAGGAAAGCTTTCAACTTGCCTTGCTACTGTACTATTACTTTTCTTTTTATAGCCAATATGAGTCTGCTAAAAACATGTGGATATAACATCTATAAAAGACAATTATTGTACTTGTTTTCACACTTTCCCATATGTTATTCTGTCATAGAGTGCAAAATCAAACATCCTAGCTAGAACTTATCAATTATGCCTTTAGTAGATAAACTTTATTTTTTTACTATTATTCTAACATGCCAAAGTAATTTGTCTCTTCAAAATCCCAGGAATACAATATTCTCTACAGCTTAAGCTAGGTATCCTCAAATCATATGAACTACCCCAGACACCAATACCAAAACCCAAAGAAACAAAAGCATGTTTCTTCTTAAAACTGAGCAGGGAAAGGGATTGTTAGAGTATATTAGAAAGATTAATTACATTAAAATTACTTATTTCATAATGGTTTCTCAGGGAAGCATTTAAATCTACAGTGTGCTTTCTGGTGGTCATTAAAGCACCCACCTCAATGGAATGTGGGTATTGTAGTCTTAATTTTAGAGGAGTCTACATGCAGATAAAAGTTTAAATTCCTGAATAAAGAATCTTCCATTATTCAGTCAATAAATATTTGTATAGTATCTTCTAAAGCCAGGCATTATATTAGGCCTCATCTTCTCAGGAAGGTGACTATAGGGCCCATGAGACGGAAATTTTTACTTTTCACTGTACCTGCATTTTTTTTAAAGAATCTCTTCAGCCCCACAGTACAACAGTCCTTCATAATTCATTTTTATCCCTTAAAATCTTCCGCTTAGGGATCCCTGGATGGCGCAGTGGTTTGGCGCCTGCCTTTGGCCCAGGGCGCGATCCTGGAGATCAAGGATCGAATCCCACATCAGGCTCCCGGTGCATGGAGCCTGCTTCTCCCTCTGCCTGTGTCTCTGCCTCTCTCTCTCTCTCTCTCTCTGTGACTATCATAAATAAAAAAAAATTAAAAAAAAAAATCTTCCGCTTAAATCTTCTGCGTGGTCCCTTAAATCTTCTGCTTTACTTCTCTGACTTGACTATTGCAGTTACAGAGAAATGAGGTAGGCATGCTGCTTCCCCACAGTAGATCAGCTGGTTACATGGGCCTCATGGAGAGACATGGTTGTGCTATGGTCACCATGTCTCAGCATCTGCTCCCTTCCAGTCAAATTCAAAGAGATTACGGGTCTCAAGGAGGATGAGTCACACTTACCAGACAAGAGATTCCATAAATTAGAATATCAATTAATTATATTATAATGGGAATTGTAACAAGCCTTCAAGCCTACTTGAAATCTTTTGACCAATGTATTCTATCCCCTTAGGGAAACCCACTTGGGAAGCCAAAATATAATCAGAAGCTGGTTTAGTAAACATGAAATTTAGTGATTATTACTGAAGATGTAGACTTGAGAAAGAAAAGGTATTGAGAAGGAATCTCAGAGAGGTGGAAAGAGAGCCAGAGTGCAGTGCTATCTCTGCTGGCTTGGGAAGAGAGATTTTTCAAGAAGAAAAAGGTCAGCATTGACAAATGCTGTGAAGGGTGACAAGTGTAAATAAACAAACAAACCAGGAAAAATAATTTTGAATTTGTCTTTTAGAAGGTAATTGATCTCTCCTTCACAGACTCAACAGGATAGTGGGGCTGGAACCAGAGATGATATTGGCCTCCTGAGAATGTCTTATCTAAAAGATAAGACAGCAATTGTGGAACATTATTCTAAAAGCCTGGTAGGGAAGGAAATAACAAGTGGAGGGACAGGATCTATGAAGGTTTCTTAAACTGGAGTGCTCAGCCATATCTATACTTTGAAGTAATAGAGAAGAGAGTAAACAATGAAACAAGAACCACCAGCATTGATAAAATTAAGACCAGCCATGGAGACATTATTAATTAGTCTTAGATATCAGAAGCGACACCTCCTCAAGACTAAAGAGAAACTAGGTAGTAGAACAGACACAGAAAAATTGGTGTGGATGGAGCTGTAATTCAACAAGCATACAGCTGTCTTGACAGACACATTTTTGTCTATATGGGGAAGAAAATTTGCTGAGAGAAAAAGCAATAGGGGTGGGGTAGGTATTTTGACGAGGGTGGTAAATATTTAGAAAAGATCATGTGGAGAAATAGAAAAGGACCCAGTTAAGTGTGGTACTGGGTTATAAATCACAGAGATGACCATCCAGTTGGTATCAGTTCCCTCAACTAGCATCTTTCAGCACTTAAGACATAGGAGTAGAAAAGGCAGAAGGGGGATCCCTGGGTGGCTCAGCAGTTTGGCGCCTGCCTTTGGCCCAGGGCGCGATCCTGGAGACCAGGGATCGAATCCCACATCAGGCTCCCGGTGCATGGAGCCTGCTTCTCCCTCTGCCTGTGTCTCTGCCTCTCTCTCTCTCTCTCTCTCTCTCTCTCTCTCTGTGTGTGTGTGTGTGTGTGTGTGTGTGTGTCTCATGAATAAATAAATAAAATCTTTAAAAAAGAAAAGGCAGAAGGCTGATCCAAATTAGGGTTAACAGAACAGAACTGGTAGAAATACAGGGAAACCTTGATATTGAAAGTGCTGGAAGAGAAAGAATGGACTGAGTGACAAACCACATGCTTCTAGGTGGTAGTTAGAGGAAATGAAACCATGAGTGGGCAGTGCACAGAGGGGAAAATGGAAAATGGGTATTCTAGAGACCTGGATGAAAACTGTGTCTTCTGGAAGCAGAGCTTCAGACAAAGTCTTACCTGTAGACAGTTTAAGAAACTCCAGGGAACCAGAATGAGGATCGGGGAGAGTTAACCAGGGAAGAAAGAAAAGTCAGTATACAAGGCTGTGTTATCAGCTTAGTTGCTGATACAGACAGCAGGGTGCTTGATCCTGTTTCATCTTCTGAGAACTATGAAATGTGTCTATAACTGCTCACCCAGTGTTCAGAGGGTATTTTCCACGCACTTTCAGACGCCATTGGTCAAGGGTGATCCCATGAGCACTAACTCTACCACATTTCCAATTTGTTCATGCACAAGTACAAAACAGGTTCCTGAAAACATCCCATGCTGCTGCAGCAGCAGTGAAGCTTTGGAGCAGGAAGTGAGGGGTATGCAAAGTGGGACATGTGATGAGATGCGGCCAGGTTGTACCTTCAGAAATTCAGTCAAATCCTCATCAAAATTTCACAATAGCAGGGACTGGAGAAGAAGGTGAGTGTGAATGTATGTAAAGTGGTAAAAGGCCTAAGATATGAGAGAGCTAGAAAAATAAAAAGCTAGTGACCCAGATTCAGATATCAACATTTAATATTTTAGAGTAAGAATTCTAGACATACATAGAGTAGTATTCTAGACATAGACATCTGGATGTGACTTTAAGAGTACATTATTGGAGTTGAGGTCATCTAGAAATTCTGAGAAGGTATTAGTATATACTGCAGTGACAAATGAACCTAAAATCTCCAATCTGGAACAATAATGGTTTATTTCTTACTCAGACTACCTGTCTGCCTCAGATCAAAGAAAAACTCTGCTCCATTACAGTGTACCCCATGCTGACCAAACAACCATCATCTGGAACATTACCAGAGTTCTTGGTAGGAGGTAAAGACAGTATGGTAAACTTCAAAGCTTTTCCTTGGAAGTGATGGGTGTCACTTCTCACACTTTCCTGATCAAATTAAATCATATATCCATGCCTCAGTTCCCAAGAGAATGGATATATAATTCTTCCACAGGGATGATCACCAGTAGGAGAATACCAAATATGAGTGAAATCTACCACTAAGACTGTATTGTTGTATGACTCATATAAACACTTGCTGATAGTAGGATTGAGGTAGAAAAGAAAAATAATGTCTTCCATAAATGAAGGTCAGAAAGCAACAACAATAAGGAGCTCTAGAAGATAATCCAGTGAAGAAGAAAGCAGCAATGGTGATATTGGAGAATATTCTGGGACCCTTGGCAAGAGGGTTCATGGTGACAAAGAGCATAAGCTTGAGAAAAGTGCTGCAGAAGTGCTATCCTTGGGGGAGAGTTGCTTTTTAATTAAAGTGGAAAAAGAGGTTCTGTGATTGAGGATACAACTGGAACAACACATAAGCTTGTTTTGTGTTTTATTTTATAATCTTTTGTTTTCTTAAAACTCAATCTTTCTCTGGATTATAGGCTTCATTTCCATCATATCAACTAGCTCTTATACCCAAATGGCTCTCAAATCTTCACCTTAATAAACCCAGACCCTCACCTAATACTAGACCCAAACATTCAGCTGCAAGTCATCAAAATTCAAGATGAACAAAACTAAACTCACCATCTACTCCTCTAACTCCTGTGGTCCCTAAGGAAATGGAACCATCAACTAAGGTCATTGAGAACTCTAGAAATGTGTTTAGGGAAGATAGAAGTTATATCAGAAACTTCTTATTATTCTGGCAATAGTTAAGATATTGAGGAGTTCCTTGCAAAATAGATGGACACCAGACCAGGTTTATGATATATCATAATTTGTATAATAAATTTTAAAAATTGAGAGCTGGACAGCAGACATCAGCCACAAGAGAAAAATGTGGTTCTGTTTTGTGGTTCCTGGATCTAGGTCGGTTCGTAGAAGCTACTGATTAACGTGGAAGCCAGGTTCCCTCAGGAAGGATCTGTCAATGCTCTGAGGAACACATAATGTAAATATCATCCTGATTCTTCTCCATAGGGATCTGCTACCATTTTCCAGGGAAACTATGCACTGAGGGAGGGGAATAATCATATTTTTCAAGGACAGTTAAATATGGGTTTGAGCAATATCTGGAAACCCAAAATGCCATTGTGGTCCTCTGTTTAGAGATCGCTTATGAAAACCAATTGATCGATGAAGTTTTGCCCCAGTGTTTCCGATAGTTTGTCTAATGGGTTTTACACCCAAGTTGTAGTTGATTCCTAATCACATATTCTATAATAGAACAGACATACTCTGACTTAAGGAATAAGGCATTATGGTAGGAAGAGCCTAGTAGAAAACCCTAAAATGCCCCCTCAACAATGTTATCTCTGGGATGCCTGAGTGGCTCAGAGGTTGAGCGTCTGCCTTTTGCTCAGGGCATGATCCTGGGATCCAAGATCAAATCCCACATGGGCTCCCTGCATGGAGCCTGCTTCTCCTTCTGCCTATGTTTCTTCCTCTCTGTGTCTCTCGTGAATAAATAAATAAAATCTTTAAAAAAAAAATGTTATCTCTGACCAAGGCTATTATAAGGCTAAAAATGTATAATAGAGGGTAAAAGACAACAGAAGCCACTGGTCTTACCATATATTCCATCACCCAGAAGTAGCTAGCCTAATAGAGTGGAATGGTGTGACCTATTAATAGTATAACTAAGGCACCATCTTAGAGACAACACCCTTCAGACTATCTCCCAAGAGGCAATAGTTGATATGTGGGGCTGTATCCTCAAAGGCTAGAATACACATCTGTGATCCATGGAGTAAAACTAGAATTGACAATTCCAACCATTTCTCCCAGTGACCATCTTGCAATATATGTGCTTATGACCCCTATAATTTTCGTCACTGGCTGGTCTAAGGCCCTGGTCCTGAAAGGGGTAGAGAGGAAAGTATGTAGGGAGTTTCTGCCCAGGGCCACATCTATGCCTACCATCTGGACTCTTGTCACTTCAACTTTTTATTCCAGGGGACTAGGAAGAAAATAAAGTGGCTGTACTGGAAAAGATCATCAACCCTGACTACCAAGATGAGCTATTGTGTCTGCTAAACAACAGAGCAGGGAAGCAATGTATTTGCTTTTTGTTGTTGTTGTTTTGTTTGTTTGGTCTCCAAATTTTTATTTAAATTCATGTTAGTTAACCGGCAGTGTAATATTGGTTTCAGGTGCAGAATTTAGTGATTCATTTAGTCACTTACATACAATACCCAGTGTTCACCAAAGTGCCCTTCTTAATACCCATCTATTTAACCTATCCATTCCCCCAGCTCATCTTCCCTCCAGCAACCCTCAGCTTGTTCTCTATAGTTAAGAGTCTGTTTCTTGGTTTGCCTCTCTTTTTCCCCCATGTTCATTTGTTTTATTTCTTAAATTCCACATATGAGTGAACAGAATAGAAAACCCAAAAATGAACACACAACTATGTGGTCAATCTTCAACAAAGAAGGAAAGAAATTCAATGGAAAAAAGACAGTCTCTTGACAAATGGTGTTGGGTTGGGAAAACTGGACAGCTACAGGCAAAATGATGAAACTGGACCACTTTCTTACACCATACACAAAAATAAATTCAAAATTAATTAAAGACCTAAATGTGAGAGAGGAAATAACTAAAATCCTAGAGGAGAGCATAGGCAGTAGCCTGTCTGACATTGTCCATAGCAACTTCTTACTAGAAATATCTCTTTAAAAAAAGAAGAAGGAGGATAAGGAGAAAAGAAATGTCTCCTGAGACAAGGAAAACAAAGCAAAAATGAACTATTGGGACCTCATCAAAATAAAAATCTTCTGCATAGTGAAGGAAACTATCAGCAAAACCAGAAGGCAGCCTATGGAATGGGAGAAGATATTCACAAATGACATATCTGATAAAGGGTTAGGATCCAAAATCTATAAAGAACTTATAAAACTCAATACCCTTCAAAAAAAAAACAATCCAAATAAAAAATGGGAAGCAATGCATGTGGAACTCAGGGGTGTCTCTACTGCTTCCACACCCACTGATCATAGCAATCAGTCAATCTCAACCACCACAGGCACCATAATGTTAGGGCAACCAAGTACTCACACTCCTCAGGGACGAAGTCTGGGGCATCCCATCAGATAAGCAATCCAGATCTGCCAAAGTTTTAATAAACAATAAGAGAAATCAAGAACATAAAGTAGAAGAATTGAAAGATATTTACTAATAAGGTGCCAGGACCAGGTGTATCAGTTGGCACCACAGGTTGTTCTACTTCCTCTACTACTCAGAGAATGTAGCTAGCCACCACCCTGAAGGAGGCTCTGTGACTTGTACTCCACCCCTGGGGAAGAAGTGATGTTACCATGCTGTCACAATACTAGAGATTCCATATTGTGATGGGGATAAGGCTAGATATAAAAAAGGATGTGAATAGTTCAAGGGGTAGATTGTATCCAATTTCTTTTAGGTACCATTTCAGATCCTCCTGGCCTTCACCCCTTGTTCCAGCTGCTGCCATAGTGAGCCAGTTCCATAGATGCTCTCACTGCCTTCACACTGGTGTGATCTGCAGGCACATCACCACGTGCCTGGACCAAGTGTCTCTCTTGCCTGGCTTCCTTTCAGTACTTACTTGGGACCAGCAAACAGGAGCCAGTGAACAAATTATTCTCCTGTGAAATCAGGCATCAGAATCTGAGATAAAATTGTATGTCCAAAGGATTTACTGAAGGAATGCTCTCAGGAGAAAGGAATGAGGAAAACAGGTCAAGGCAGGACAAGGAGCCAAGCAACTATTTGACCACAATAGCTTCAATCTGATCCCATGGGGTAACTCAGGGGCGTGAATTGAGTCAAGGGGCCAGTCATTTGACCCTACTGTGAGTCAGCCATTGGCTGCAAGCTGCCCCTCGG
This sequence comes from Vulpes lagopus, assembly GCF_018345385.1. Lineage (NCBI taxonomy): Eukaryota > Metazoa > Chordata > Mammalia > Carnivora > Canidae > Vulpes > Vulpes lagopus. The sequence continues at coordinate 47,748,564 of NC_054829.1, read as the reverse complement.
GTCACAGACATAACTTCCCTGGGACAGTGACTTCCTGGCAATAGTCCAGAGAAGAAGGCAGTGATAACTTGCTGGCAATCAATACAGCAGCTGAGGGGTGGGTGGACAGGCCCAATAAAGAAAATCTGGTGGGGGCACCTACAGCATCCTTACAGTCCTCTGATGGAAAGTTCCAATAGGCTGTGGACATGGCTGCTCAGGGAACAGTTCTCAGGATCAAATAATCATTTGCATTTAGTAACAGCCAGCTCCACAGTACACCTTTGTTTGGGGTCTTTTTCTTCCTCTGTTGCACTACCCTTGTCCCTCATTCCAGCTACCTAAGATTGTAATCCCTGATAAAGCAGTAACATGCAAATCCACTGCCTAGTCTCTGCTTTCTGGGGAACCTAAACTAAGACCATTAAAAAAGGGAGAAACAAGGGACATGGGACTGAGAGGATACTCAATCGTTCAACATGTTGCAGCAGGTTGAGGGGGTAAGGGGAAGGAATAAAAAGACCTGATTTTTAAGCACATTCTCCACATATGCAGCATGCTAGCCAGATGTCTTTTGGCATAATTCTTACATATTTGGCATGGTTATCACAGAGGTAGAGAACATGCTTAAGAATCCACTACAATGGGGACATCTGGGTGGCTCTGTCAGTTAAGTGATTTGAGCTGAAGTCATGATCTCAGGATCCTGGGATTGAGCCCCATGTAGGGCTCCCTGATCAGTGGGGAATCTACTTTTCCCCCTCCTTCTGCCCCTTCCCCACAGATGCTCACACTCTCTTTCTCTCAAATAAATAAAATATTTAAAGAGAAGAAGAAGAAGAAGAAGAAGAAGAAGAAGAAGAAGAAGAAGAAGAGGAGAAGAAGAGGAAGAAGAGGAAAAAGAAGAACAGCAACAACAACAACAACAACAACCACCCACTATAATGGAAAATATTTCATTCTTTAAAAACTTTTTTTTCTGGGATCCCTGGGTGGCTCAGTGGGTTAGCGCCTGCCTTTGGCCCAGGGCGTGATCCTGGAGTCCTGGGATCAAGTCCCACGTCAGGCTCCCTGCATCGAGCCTGCTTCTCCCTCTGCCTGTGTCACTGCCTGTCTCTCTCTCTCTCTCTCTCTCTCTCTCTCTCTCTCCCTCTGTGTGTGTCTCTCATGAATAAATAAATAAAATCTTAAAAAAAAAAAAGAATTAAATTTTTTTTCTCTTCTTCCTGTTTTGGTAATTCTGAATATTAGATATATTTTCCCATGGGGTCAAAGGTCCCTAAGTATATGATTGCAAGTGGAAAAACAGGGGACAGAAATCAGGTATTGGCAGTTTTTCCATTTTCATTTGTGTGTGAATTTTTAATCTAAATGTGGGGAACTAAAGCATTCACTCAAGTCAAAATGTTTCAATGAACACATTTCAGCAGCTCAACTTTATAGCAATTACCAATAAACTTGTTACATTTTTCTGGACAATGCTAGCATTTGGATTTTTAAAAAACAAGTAAATTTCTTACTGATGGCAGCTAAATGGTGTTTGTAGCATTTGTATCATACAGTAGATTCCATATATTCACTATACTTTTCTGAGTTGTCCTACATGCAAGTATGTGTTCTTAATGTTTGTCTTCTCTGCTGTTCCTGTCAGTTTGCTATTAAAATACATTAAACTGGGGGCACCTGAGTGGCTCAATGGTTGAGCGTCTGCCTTTGGCTCAGGTCATGATCCCGGGGTCCTGGAATTAAGTTCTGCATCGGGCTCCCCACAGGAAGCCTGCTTCTCCCTCTGCCTATGTCTCTCCTCTCCCTCTGTGTGTCTCTCAGGAATAAATAAGAGCTTTAAAAAATATATTAAACTATTTAAAAAATCTTTTTAAAAGACTTAATTTGACTGAGGACTGCACAAAATGAGGCATCTTGTGTGTGGTGCTAGAAGCCAGACGAAGACCACAGTCTCATTCAGCACTTACATGGTATTTTGCGGAGAAACTAATCTACAGAATCCCACACCTAACACAACCCAAGGCAAGCAAACCTCAACTACTCAAAGATTTTGGAAGATGGGCATCTCTCAAAATACAAGACAGTTTATAATTTAGCTTTAAAAAAAATTTGTGGCTAAGTAGTTCATAAAGATTAATTACTTTATAGTTAAAAGTCAAGGACACCTACAGGTTTATAGGTGATGGGGAAAGAGTTGGTTATCTGACATCTTGAATGTTCTCTTCTCAAGGAACTCACAAGACTTCCCCAGCAGGAGAGAAAAGACCTCCAGCCATCTGGGGAAGTGATCAGTTTAAATTACAGTTCTTAGGAATAATGTAAACTCCTACATGTTTACTACATGGGCCTTTGAAATATTCCTAGTTGTTGAAGTGTGAACAGACTTTCATATAATACAGAGATATAAACATTTTCATAAAGCCACATTTGAATTGCTTCTTTACTAAAAAGTTACATAGATTATTATGCCTGGGCAATTGATTTACTTCACATCTATAGCACATTTAATAAACACTCCATTATCAAAAGTCTCCTTAATCCTCTTCAATATGAAAAGCAAGAATTCACTTACCAGCACAAGAAATAAGATTACTGTGCCTAGCAACACTATTATCATTAATTATACTTGTTAACTTTTTTTTATTTCCCCTGGTTCAGGATGTTCCCCAAATGTTAGTTATCTCATCAAATGAAACAATGCTATATAAAAATGGCTGATGAAAAATTACTCGATTGTCACCAAAGGATAAAAAATGATCAGCTCAAAGTCATTCAATAAAGATGTCAGAGGCTGAAAGTTGAAATGCTCTGTCATTTTCCAATAAGCAACCATTAGACCATGCTCTGTGTGTACACACAAGACCCATCTATGAACACATGTTTGGACACATTGGTTATAAGCATACAGCTAGCTATATAAATAAATATCAGATTTCATATATAACACAAGTACTTTTTTAGTGAATTTGAAAGTTTTTTATAAATATGACAGACGGTAGGCATAATAAACAAAGATAACCACCAACAAAGATCAAAAATGCTGAAAATATGAGCAATTTTGGAAAGCTCATAATTTAACAAAATGTTACCCATACCTCCTAATAAATGCTTATGGGTAGACATTTTTTAAAGCTTAATTCGTTTGTTATCCAAATTCCAAGGTATCCACACACCTTAGTTGTCTGCTTATTGTCACAAAATGCTTAGAAAGGGGGCTGCTATGTGGACAGGGCACACATTTTCTCATAGTTAGAAGACTGTGAACAGGCATGTTCGATGACAAATCTAGAAGGAACTATTAAGCACAGTTTTACAATGAACTCCCCTGTCAAATTAGTGACCAGATTTTAGTTTTTCTTAGTACATACAAGTAAAACCTTGGAATGCAGAGCATCAGTAGAAATGCTGCATATTTCTGAGACTCCTAACTCCTATTTTAAAATTCAGTTTAGCATCCAGTGACATCCTAATAATGCTCATTCATTCAGCATTAGTTGTTGAGAGTCTGTTCTGTGCCATGCCCTGGGCTAGGGACAGGGTTTACAAAGGTAAATGAAAACACTTCACATTATAATATATTATGACTCTAGGGATTATAAGAGTATAAGAACTCTTATAACCACGTTTTATATCTCATGGAGAGTGCAAGGCACATATTAGGTACTCAAAACTCACTATTTTTTTCCCTAGGATAACAACCACTGATTTATTAAATCCCCAATGCTGGTGGTCGGATCAGTCAGGACATTCCCTTGTGTCCTCATGTGATGTTTTTTGTCTTTTTAAGTTTTAATTTGAGGTAGCTGACATAGTGTTACATTAGTTCCAGGTGTATAATACTTCCATACATTACCTGGTGCTCATCATGACAAGTGCCCTCCTTAATGCCCATCACCTATTTCACCCATTCTCCCTCCTCCCCTCTGATAACTATCAGTTTGTTCTCTAGAGTCTGTTTCTTGGTTTGCCTGTCTTTTGCTTCTTCCCCCCTTTTTCATCTGTTTTGTTTCTTAAATCTCACATGAGTGGAATCATATGGTATTTGTCTTTTTCTTTTCTAAAAAAAAAAAAAAAAAGATTTTATTTATTCATGAGAGACACACAGAGAGAGAGAGAGAGAGGCAGAGACACAGGCAGAGGGAGAAGCAGGCTCCACATAGGGAGCCCGATGTGGGACTTGATCCCAGAACTCCGGATCACACCCTGGACCAAAGGCAGACACTCAACTGCTGAGCCACCCAGGCGTCCCATATTTGTCTTTTTCTGACTTACTTCACTTATCATTATATCCTCTAGTTCCATCCATGTCACTGCAAATGGCATCATTTTTTTAAATCATGGCAGTGATTGCTGACATATGGAACAACCCACTATTATACTCTGAAATATATCACTTAGTAGCCCCCCCCCCAAAATACTAAAGTAATAACAAAGTCGTCCTCCAAAAAAAGTAGTAATTTTTGTGGATTATGGGATAAGGCACTTATATATTAATAGACAACTTTGCCTCTCAGACATGGGTCTCCCCTTTTCTATACTGTTAGACTGCTTGGACTGCATGCTACAAGTGTTTGTCTACCCAGTGAATGGAAGAAGTACCACAACATCTTCCAAAGGAAATCTTCTACCTATACTTTTACAGGTCATCAGGTTGAATTTACCAAATATATTTACATTTTTAGTCTTCTTACATTAGTCGCTCTTTGGACAGGTTCCTTATTGCATTGGTTACTCCATTTATTATTTATATTCTACGTACTTCCTAAAAGGAATGGAGATGACTTAAAATATTAAAATGTATCATAGACAAGACCATTAAAGTTAAAAGGGAGATCAAAAATCAGTTCAGAAAAAAAAAGTTCAGAGTAAATGAATAAACATATCAAAAAATGAAAATGACTTACTAGAAGAGGGCACTAAATTTAGTTTCAAGTTTTCTGAAAGTCAAGGAGAAAAAGGAGTTTATGATATAATAGATGGTTCTCCTTGACAGAGTCAAGGAATTATATAAACTTATCCATGGCTGGGACTGGTAGGCATCCACCAACATCTGTTCTTCTCTTTGGTGGTGAGAGAGCTGTGGCTGGGCTATGGGTAAGGACTCCAGTTTTTCACCTTCCCTTGTAGTGAGAAGAGGCCATGTAACTAAGCATCTCACAAATGGGATGGCAGTAAGACTGATCTGCATCTCGTGCTTAAGAAGAATTCTATAATTCTGGACGTCCAGTGTTTTCCCTTCCTACCGGTAGACCAGAAGAGAAATGATCAGTGTAGTCTTGGATGCCATGAGTTAAAAATTGTGGGGCCTCCATTGGCCTGGATCTCTGACTGATCACAAAGAAAGTAGGCTTTCTCTTAGGAAATTCAGGGTGCTTAACTTGAACAGCTTCCTAAAGTCATCCAAACATCTCAAAAAGGTAATCCAAAGGGGTATCTTTGAGCTAAATCAAAAATGATACTAAACATCAAGAGGAATAAAGCCTGAGGTCATAGATGGTATTTACAGTCAGACTGGTTAAAGACAGTCTGGTTAAAGAATTGGGAAAATAGTATCAAGAAACAGTGTGTTCTAGCTGCCACCTGTAGTCCTATGATAGCACAAATGGGTACCAGGAAAGTCTGCCCCAGTGGCCTGGCACTACCTACTACAAAGTTCACTAAAGAGCCACTCACTAGATGCCTTGGGCCAGAGGACCCACTTGATCATCACATCACTCAAGTCTACTCCTCAGAAAAGTTTTGAAGTTAGTAAAATTTCATCCTTCCTCTTCCTTCCATTGTGTCCCACTACCCTAAAGCACCCTGGCAGTGCATAGATTAGCTCTCATATCAGTATCTCATGCTCAGACCTCTTTCTGATTCCCTTTCCCAATCAAGTTTTACTGGTAGTGTGCCTCATCCCTTTAGATCCTCACTATGGAATGACTTTCCAATCTGTCTAATACCAAAGTACCGTATGCAAAAATGTTTGTTACAGCAACTCCTTTTTAATATTTTCCCCTACCAGATATTCTACTTGAAATATAAATAAGTTTCCAATTCAAAACATGCACATGCACATACACACACACATGCAAGTTTAGAGTATGTTGGCCATTGGGGTAGTAGTTTGGATTCAACGAGAAAAGGGAAAAATAGAAAAGCCAGACTATTATTATTAGTGTCAAGATTCTACAGTGGTGTTCTCAAATGATAGGACAGCTTAAAACAGGATAAAAAACTTCCCATAACCTAAAATTTTAGGGATTTAATTGAGGTCATAGATGGCTCACAGTGCTATGGGACTATCTCTTGGCTAGTTTCTGACATTCTAAGAAATATCTATTTCACCATACAATCTTAATCTTTGTTCCTAACTAGATGATTGTCATCTGTTTTCCTTCTTAGAATCTGGTAATCTGGTAACAGGTAGTTAAGTACTTTGGATTTGGGGTTCCTCCCCCAAGTCCTGCATCATTATATATATCAAAACTACAGATACTTCATGTAAGCTGTGAAAGCTGAAGGCAAAGTAGTCTGTGCTGAAAGAGGGAATGAGTTAGCCTCAAATAGCTCTTTTTGACAGATGATTAATGAAAGGATGTTTTAAAATAGAGGAACACTATACTGTTTAATCCTAATACACAATGGGGAAGATATAGTAACTAGAGAGCATTATGTCTGCATAGGACATAGTGTGAAATAGCTCTCCAATGCCAGCCTTATGTATATATTACATTTTTGATTCCCATGGCAATCATACCAAGTAGGTATTATCAGTTCACTTTGAATAAAGGAAATAGTTTCAGAGATCAGTAAAGACCCAATTCTGTATTTGTCAGGGCTCTGTCAGTTGTATGAGATTGAAACCAATTCAAACTGTTTTAAGTGAAAAAAGAAAATCATTAGCTTATACAACCAAAATGTTGAGAAGGATATCTGGCTTGAAATATGACTAGATACAAGTGCTCGCTTGGCATCTCCAGGACTCTGTGCTTCCCTCCATCCCTTAGAAAGGAGATGAGCCTGGTGGGAGCATAATGGCCATCAGCAGGCTGAAGATCACATTTTTAGAGTTTAGCAAACCCAGCATAAAGAGAGTGTTCTCTCCAAAGCTCTGGTTGAGGTTGCATGCTCTTTCCTGAACCAAGTTCTCTGGTCAGGCTCATGACTATTCAGCCATGAAACTATTCCACACACCTTGATAGAAAAAGGAGGCAGATTAAGTACCCCCTACTATAACATAGAATGGTCCTCTCCACCTGCCACATATACAGGGTATTATCTTTTTAGAGAAAGAAAGAAATGGATTTGAGTGAACAAAACCAGGAGGTAGCTACTATATTCATCACCCTTACCCTTCAAGCATATTGCAATCCTTTTTCTCATATAAATATAAAATTATTTCACTTAGCATAATGGAAATATTCACATACAACTAATAATACTTTAACTCTTTTCCCAGGGGACATGATCCAAATTCTCATAAACTCAGAAATTCTGAATATTATGCATAGTTTCTTATTAAGTTTGGATGAGATTCCTCAAGATCAAGCAATCAATGGCCAATTTATTAATCTAACCTCCATTTGCAGACATAGAAAATAAAAACAGAAAACTGACAAATGACGTCCATTGAGAAAGTAAAGAAAGGAAGCCAATATTCACTGTTCACTGTTGACAGCATTGCCCATTCTGTGAGAGAAGGATAGCAAGGACTCACTGACTCAATGATAAAATGAGTTCCTTCATCAGCTGGATCATTCTATTGTGCTCACCAGGAGGACTTCTGCTGTCCATGGACCTTCTCAGTAATACCTGAGAGGGCCAAGGGAAAGCAGTCCCTTTTTAGAGGTTGCAAAGCTTCAGGATGTTGCTTGTTTGTATCTCTAGGATCCAAAACATAGAATTTAGGCAATCACATTCTAATGCTAGCCCTAAGGGTTCCCTTTACTGCTTGAAAGCCTCTGAACTCTCTGGGATGTATGTTGTTTTTCCCCTATATGTCTAGTTGAGCCTTCTTCTCAGTCCTCAGAAACAATATAATGTGGTTTTATCCCAGACCTCGAAGAACTGGACTGATGCCCAACTCTCAGAATCAGAAAAAGTACCATAATACCGATTTCTTTTTTTTTCATTATTGAATACAATTCTTGAAACTGCCATAAGTACTGATAATAAAAGTTACAAGAGGATAATAATAGCTAAAAGCTTCCTCTAAAGTCCACAATACTCTGTTTTTGTTGTTTGTAACAATTTATTACATTATTTTGTCATTATCTATTTTTTATCTCTTTTTAATTTTTTTTTTAATTTTTTTTTAATTTTATTTATTTATGATAGTCATACAGAGAGAAAGAGAGAGGCAGAGACACAGGCGGAGGGAGAAGCAGGCTCCATGCGCCGGGAGCCCGATGTGGGATTCGATCCCGGGTCTCCAGGATCGCGCCCCGGGCCAAAGGCAGGCGCCAAACCGCTGCGCCACCCAGGGATCCCTCTTTTTAATTTTTAATTGAAGTACAGTGACATATAATATTACATTAGTTTCAGGTGTACAACATAGTGATTTGACAATTCTATACATTACAAAATGCTCACCATAATAAGCATAGTTACCATTTGTCACTATATGTTTACTATATAATTATTGACTATATTCCCTGTGCTGTACTTTTCATCCTAATGACTTATTTATAACTGGAGGTTTGTACATCTTAACCCCCTTCACCTATTTCACCCGGGCTCCTGAAATACTCTTTTAAAGCAATGAGGAATGGTTAATTAAATTGACTTTGCTCCTGAGAAACGAAGCCTGGATTTTAGTTTAAGAGCCAGGTCTCCCCATCAGCCAGACCATTGCTTCCCTACAAGGAGAGCTGCTGGTTCCCAAAATGAGTGCCATGGTGATTTTAATCAGGGTTTGTCTGGCAAATTACTCTCCCCTACCCTAAGCATAAACACACACACACACACACACACACACACACACACGATCCAAAAAGCCTGATTTCTATCACTGGAAAATCAACATAATTTTGTATGTTTTTATTTGTTTATTTTGCTTTTCAGAAACTGTCACCTCTGGAACCATCACAGAGATATTTGGCTTGAGAAACATGTGTTTTGCCAGTGAGTTAATAGCAGCTCTTCTAATTCTAGTCAACAATGTCTGCGTATACACCCCACTTTACACTACCCCTACTTGGGAGGCAGTGAGCTGTCTCTATACTTCCAACTCATTTCTATTATATAACTTGTTAAGTTGCCACATTTAGGATAACTGTTTGGCAAAATTGCAATTTTCCTTATGCACAGTAAGTGAAAGCTCTCATTATATGTTTCTACATTGGGAGCAGATGAAAATGTTATTTCAGAAAAAGAAAAAGGAAGATATCTAAGCAAGGAGAAACCATCTCTGTGTGCTCAACAATTATATTATTCTTTCAAAGTTACCCAGCACTGCTGCTATTCAGAGGGAAAGTGTTTCCAGTGCTATAATTTTAGTTATCCTTACAAAATTCCAATAACGGAAAATATATATAAATATTATCTCTCCCTTCTTATGGCTTATAACTAAAATAAAGCAACAATTATTTCAGAGAGCCAGAGCAGAGTTAGATAGAAAGGCTGCCTTTATTTTAAGAAAGATAACTTAGGATTGAAGAAAAAAAGAGAGAGAGAGAAATTGGAGGTAGATGGGTGGTAGGTGCAAAAGTTGAATGTCCATTCTGTTGTGTTTGATTCTGTGACTAGTATGCAACACTGGCCACTCAAAAATTGAGGTTTAGAAGTTGTGCAGTAAAGGGCTAATTCATCAAGCCCTGGTCCTTCAAAGCCTGTACATTCCAAAGAAAGATCTATCTTTAAGAGAATAGGCCCTTGGCTAGCTCCTGGCAGATAACCTCAGGTCCCTAGGAATATCCCACTTTATAAGACTGTTTTTATATTCCTGAATCTTTAGCTATCTTCTGTTAGTTTGACCAGATGGTGTATGCTGACATTGTGATTTATGGTGAATGCCTGTTTTGGTATGCCTAATACCTTGGGACATGCTGTATTAGTTTGTCTCTAGGTGAGGGAGGTGGCCAGAAGCTAGACTGAATAGCTAAGGTCTATCACACAGGTGGCTCCATTCCTATGTGGTTGACCTCAAGTAAAAACCCTGAATACCGGGATCCCTGGGTGGCGCAGCGGTTTGGCGCCTGCCTTTGGCCCAGGGCGCGATCCTGGAGACCCTGGATCGAATCCCACGTCAGGCTCCCAGTGCATGGAGCCTGCTTCTCCCTCTGCCTGTGTCTCTGCCTCTCTCTCTCTCTCTCTCTCTCTCTCTCTCTCTGTGACTATAATAAATAAAAAAAAAAAAAAAACCCTGAATACCAAGGCTCCATATGTGCATCTCTCAGTGACAATATGAATGCATACTGTTGCTGAGAGAATTTAGCACATCTCTGTGCAACTCCACTGGAAGGGAATACCTAGAAGCTTATATCTGGTTTCTCTAGACTTCACCCATGTGCTCTTTTTTTTTTAAAGATTTTATTTATTTATTTATTTAAAAGAGAGAGAGAGAGCATATGTGTGCATGGGGGGAGGGACAGAGAGACAATCTTAAGTAGCATCTATGCTGAGTGTGGAGCCCAGCGAAGGGCCCAATCTCATGGGCCTATGCTCATGACCTGAGCCAAAACCTAGTGTCAGACGTTAAATGGACTGACTGAGTCACCTAAGCACCCCAACCCATGTGCCTTTTTAACTCATGTTGATTTTGATCTGTCTTTTCCCTATAATAAACCATAAACATGACAGAATTTCTGAGTTCTTGGAGTCGTAGGAAGTCTTAGAGCCCCCAATATAGAAGTGACTGAAAGAGATGGCTGGAGGAACTTGTCCCCTGAATATTTATCAGGCTAAATATTTTGTGCTATCCAAACAGAAATAGACATCCTCAAGGGTCTACTGATAAGTGCTTCCTTGAAGCCAGAGTCCTAAAATCAAACCTTTCCTCCTTATAATAACTGGTCAGAAAACAAATGAAAGAGTCACTGGCCATAGCAGACTTTCTCATGTTAGTCAAATCCCAGAGAAGCATTTTTAGCATAGGCCTTTCCCTTTCCTCTATTCATTGCAGAATGCATTAAATGTCCAGTACTGGGATCCCTGGGTGGCGCAGCGGTTTGGCGCCTGCCTTTGGCCCAGGGCACGATCCTGGAGACCCGGGATCGAATCCCACGTCGGGCCCCCGGTGCATGGAGCCTGCTTCTCCCTCTGCCTGTGTCTCTGGCTCTGTCTCTCCTTCTATCTCTCAAGAATGAATAAATAAATAAAATCTTTAAAAAAAAATGTCCAGTACTTTCAAAATCCAGAAGTTTTAGATTATAAGTAAAGAAAAGGACTGAATTCTGTGATACTTCACAATTCCTGGACTTTTTTTTGTAAGACAAATAACTGGAAAGTCATAAAGTTTACATAAGACACAATTTTGACTTTTTTTAAATATGTAAGCTAACACTTTGTTTATTAGGAAATAAAACAAAATTATCCTTCCTGGATGCCAACTGCATTATTCAAGGAGATAAAAGCTGTCATATCAACATAGTTACTCAGTGAAAACTTTACAATATTCCCTGAAATTATCACATTATTAGGAAATCTTTTGGGAGTACAAGGATTCAAGCTGAAGTGAATAAAAGGCACTTTTGAGTATCTAACAACACTATTTTGATATTTCATATTTTATTCTTATATAAGTATTAAAATTTCCAAAATATTGAAAAATCAGAAGAATACACAAAACTAGATCATTGTCCTAACTGGGTTAAATTTTAGTTACATTATATTTAAAGAAGGAATGAGTAAAGTGAAGAACGAAAAACATAAACTCATGGGGTATCAGTGTCATAAGTCAGTTCAAACAGAGAGAACGACTCTTGTGTGGAGTAGTCCAGTTGTGCTTCTCTCCTAAATAACAAGAAAATGAACTCCCACACTTCAGTGCATTAGAGTGCCTAAACTGGCTTTATTGTTTCTTAAAATCCTGCTTTGATATTGCATATGTCCTTTAGCTTTTATACTAAATCTCCCTATTTCTGTTCTCTGTTTTTGACTTTCTTGTCTTCAGAAACTTCTTCTTAGGATAGCTTTTACCCAATACACAGTTCAAACCATATTATCTCTCAATGAGCACAAAGTATGAAAATACCATTTGACTTGGCAAATCCCATAAAATGCTTTACTTTAGCCTGAAGAGCATAATTCACCACCAGGAGGCTATTGAGGATGGTGGAACCCCATCTCACACAGGCCTGGCTCATTCAGTCTACCTTGAACAAATGCTAACAAAAATCAAGACAAGTATTTCACATTAGAGATGTAAAACCTGACTGCTTCCCAACTGGAAAAGTGTATTGGGTCTCTTTTTAATTTTCCTGTGTAAAAGACACATTAAATACCTCAAAACCTTTCTTCTGAGTTGCCCTACCAAAGTGTAAACAATATTAGTAAGTCTGTATGATGAAAATTCTGGGCAGTATAAAAAGTTTTTCCATCCTAGCCTTGCATAAAAGCAACAAACAACCTCTGTGCTTGAGGAGACTGTGGGTCTGTTTTATAACCTCAATAGGAACAAGCAGTTAAACCAATCTATAGGCCCATTACCACCTAATAAACTTACATTAAAAAGCACTAAACCTAAGGCTGAAAAAAACTGCCTCTTTCTATTGTGCAGTTTCTGAAAAATCACAGCTGTAGAGCCCCATCAGCTAATTTGCCTACAATCACTCCCAACATGACTTTCCCTGAATAAAATCTGAAAATCCAGGGTGCAGAGAAGTACCTCAAGTTCTTTAGATGTAGGTAAAGAAGCAAGTTTAGATTTAAGGGGTATGAGAAAAGCAGCAGTCACCAAAACTGCCTGATTGGAGTGGAAATGCGGAGATCTGTTAAAGAATTATGGTTGTAAAACTTTGATGTTACTGGGGCCTTTGGAAACCATAGAGCAGCTCAACATTCAAACAAGAACTGAACTGGACAAGGAGTGCCAAAAAAATTTTTAAATCTGCTCACTCAGATCATTGGCAATATATTTGATATCATACCCTCAAGGCAGCATAACCTTGACTGTCCATATATTTGCATAATGACTTTCCCCTGTTCTTTTTGTTCTTTCTCTACTCATTGTTATAGAATACTTCTGCTATTCCCAGAAACCCTTTAGAGGGAACTCAGGTCCCCAAGGAGTAAAATTTGGGTAACCTGGGACCTTCAAAACTCATTATCTAATTTATTATTGGTGTTAAAAATCCTTGAAATATTAAAAGAGAAAAAAGGTCCCTGGATCAGATACAATTATTTTTCTATCATCAGGATTGTGGAAATGGAGTAATTGGGCAAATGTGGGAGCATATAAAATAATACTGGAGCTTAGAAAAGTGTGATGATCTCAAAAATGGAGACCTAAACCATGTCTATGGTTTAGGAATCTCAATGTTGTTCAGACATCCACTCTACTACAAATTACCTATAGATGAAATTTCAAAAGATTTTTTGGAGTGACATCGGAATTGTGACAGCATAAGATGTTGCATATTTTTGTCCTCACCCAAACAAGAAAAATTTGACATCCATTCATGAACAAAAGTGCCCTGTGAAAAATGTGGGACTCAGCACCATATACCAAAGGATCTGAAAGGAGTCTTGCCCACCTATGCACTGGGTGATAAACAGAGTATACGGTCACCACAGTAGCTTATGAACTGCTTTCAGACCTTCTCAGCTGTAGTCCAAGAGTATCTGGAGACCAAAGACAGGGGCAGTCACCTACAGATGAGAGAGCTTTTGTAGAAATCTAGGTTTCCAGAAAAGTTTCAGGACTCTAATGGAGAAAAAAAAAATGACTATGAATTTTGATGCACCAGAGTGGGTTAGAGGAATAGTTTGATTTAACCCACATTACACATCCTCCAAGTCAGAACAACTTAAGGCAAAATGAAAATTTCTTGACCCACAATTTCTCCCATGGGGGAAAGAAAGCGTGGTTGAATGATCACTCAGCTTCCTCAGCTCTTCAGGATACAGCCAGAGATTTATTCTTCTCTCACAGAATCCAGAGTACTAAATTAGAAGCTTCATGTAGTGGGATTGAGAAAAGACATTCAATCTTAAGGATTCAGCCATAAGAGGGCGTAAGAAGCATATCCATACAAGGTCTGAAAAAAGCCTCAGAATCTCTAATAGCACTGACAGGGATATCTCTACTCTGAAGGAAGTTAGGAAAGACTAGAGGAAGTGACCACTACTTCAAATGCAAACACAGCAATGCAAAACTCCAAGGAACATGAAAAATCAAGGAAACATGACGTCATTAAAAGATCACAATAATCTTAAGGTATCCAAACCCAAAGACATGGAGAGCTGATTTCCCCAATAAAGAATTTTCAAAACAGCTGTTTTGAGGAAAGTAAATGAGCTACAAGAAAACACAGATGGACAGCCCAACAAGTCAGGAAAATTGTACAAAAACAAATGAGAAAATTATCAAAAACACGGAAATCATTTTTAAAAAATTCTGGAGCTGAAGGAAAAAATGAATTAATTGAAAAGTGCAAAAGAGAGTATGAACAACAGAATAGACCAAACAGAAGAGTGAATATGTGAGCTGGAAGATAGGCACTTTGAAATTTCCCAGAGAATAAATGAAGAACAGTGAAATGATGGAACACCATCAGAAGAATCAATGTGTGAATTATTGGAGTTTTGGAGAAGAGAGGGAGAATGGGTGCAGAAAGCTTATTAAAAAATCATGGATAAGAACTTCCCAAATGTGGGAAGATACTTGGACATTCAGGTTCATGAAGCTATTAGGTTACCAATAATTTCAATCCAAAACAATCTTCTGGAAGAATCATTATAATAAAATTGTCAAAAATCAAAGACAAAGAATCCTAAAATCGGTAAGAGAAAAGAAGACTGTAATCTACAAAGGACTCCTCTTAGGGCTATCAATGTATCTCTCAGCAGAAAATTTACCAGACAGGAGCAGGATGACATATTCAAGTGCTGAATGAAAAAAAAAAAATACTGGCCAAAAGTACACTATCTGGTTAAGTTACCCTTCAGAAATGAAAGAGAAATGAAGGTTTTTCCCTGACAAAAGTTGAAGGACTTCACCACTAGGCCGGCCTTACAAGAAATGCTGAAGTAAAAGGATACTAATTTAATAACTGGAACATAACAAGAATATATATAACATGTTGATAAAGGTAAATATACAGTCAAATTCAAAATACTCTGTGTAATACGGTGCTGTATTAACCACTTAACTATAGTACAAAGGTTAAAAGATGTGTATTAAAATAACAATAGCTACTATAATTTGTTAACAAATAGTCACATAAAAAGAGGGAAATTATGACATGAAAAATAAGAGAGAAGAGTAAAAAGGTGAGTTTTCATATGTGGTCAAAGTTAAGTTGTTATCTGAAAAAAAAAGATAATTATATCTATAAAATGCTTTATATAAGCTTCATGGTAACCACAAGGTAGAAACAAAGTAGATTCACAAAAAGATAAAGAGAAAGGAATCCGAACATGCCATCATAAAAAATCACCAATTCACAAAAGAAGGCAGCAAAAGAGAAAGAAAGAAGCAAGGGAAGCACAAAACAGCCAGAAAACAGTTGTTACGATAGCATTAGGAAGTTCTTACCTATCAGTAATTACTCTAAATTTAAATGTATTAAATTCCTCAATCAAAAGGCATAGAGTGCTGGATGGATTAAAAAAAAATAAGACTTAACTATATACTGCATACAAGAGACATACTTCAGCCTAAACGATACACATAGACTCAAAGTGAAGAGATGGAAAAAGATATCCCATGTAAGTAGAAACCAACAGAGAGTCAAGGTAGGTATACTTTTTAAGATAAAATAGACTTTGGGAAGCCTGGGTAGCTCAGTACTTGAGCATCTGCCTTCAGCTCAAGGCATGATCCCCAGGTCCTGGGATCGAGTCCCACATCGGGCTCCCTATGGGGAAACTGCTTCTCCCTCTGCCTATGTCTCTGTCTCTCTGTGTGTCTCTCATGAATAAATAAACAAAATCTTTTTTTAAAAAAAAAAGATAAAATAGACTTTAAGCCAAAAATGGTAACAAGAAACAAAGAAGGTCATTATATTATGGTGAAGCGATCAAGTCACCAAGAAGATATAACATTTGTAGATATATACACACACAACATCAGAGCACCCAAATTTATAAAGCAAATACTACTAGATCTGAAGAGAGAAGTAGAAAAAATATGATAATAGAATATTCCACTTCCAACAATGATTAGATTATCTCAGCAGAAAATCAACAAGGAAACATTGGACTAGAACTGTACTTCAGATCAAATGTAGCTAACAGACATATAGAGGCATATGTAAGAGATACTGTGGATTTAGTTCCAGACCACCACAATAAAGAGAGTAATGCAATAAGTGAGTCAAATGGATTTTTTGGTTACACTTTGGTAAACACACAGGTTATGTTTACATTATACTTTAATCTATTAAGTGTCTAATAGTGTTATGTCTTTAAAAGGACCTACTTTAATTAAAAATATATTATTGCTAGAAAATGCTAACCATCATCTGAGCTTTCAGGGACTCATAATCACTGATCACGGATTATCACAACAAATATAATAATAATGAAAACCTTGAAGCATTAAAAGAATTACCAAAAAGTGACACAGAGACATTAAATGAACAAATGCTGTTGGGAAAATGGTAGATAGACTTGCTCAATGCAAGCCTACTACAGACCTTCTACAAGCCTTCTACATTTGTAGAAACCATAATATCTGCAAAGTGCATTAAAGTGAAATACATTAGAATGAAGCATGCCTACACAGAGCAATCCATCCAACAACAGAATATTATAAATTCTTCTCAAGAACACCTGGAACATTCTCCAAGATATGTCATATGATAGGCCACAAATAAGTCTTAGTAAAATTAAGAAGACTGAAATCATGGGCAGCCCAGGTGGCTCAGCGGTTTAGCGCCACCTTCAGCCCAGGGCCTGATCCTGGAGACCGGGGATGGAGTCCCACGTTGGGTTCCCTGAATGGAGCCTGCTTCTCCCTCTGCCTGTGTCTCTGCCTCTCTCTCTCTCTCTCTCTCTCTCTCTCTCTCTCTCGGATAAATAAATAAAATCTTTGAAAAAAAAAGAAGACTGAAATCATACTTGGTATGATTTTCTGGCAACAATGGTATGAAACTAGAAGTTAGTAAGAGAGGAAAGTGGTAAATTGTACAAATAAGAAATTAATAGACTCTTGAATAGTCAATGGGTCAAAGAAGAAATCAAAAAGGAAATAAAAATATCTTGAATAAATAAAAATGGAGACACAGCACCTACAGAATGTGGCAAAAGCAGTTCTAAAAGGGAAGTTTATAGCAACCAATGCCTATACTAAGAAAAAAAGCTCTTAAACAATCAAACTTTACAATTCAAGGAACTAGAAAAAGAATAAACTAAGCCTAGTGTTAGAGAAGCAAGGAAATAACAAAGATCAATGCATAAATAAATGAAATAGTAGTCAGAAAAAACAATAGAAAAGATCAAAGAAACTAGGAGCTAATTTTTTTTGAAAAGATAAAATTGACAAACCTATAGCTAAACTACATACAAAAAAAGAGAAAGGACTCAAATAAAATAAGAAATGAAAGAGGAGACATCACAATTGGCACCACAGAAATATATAACTCATAAGCAATTCCTATGAACAACTATATGGCAACAAATTGGATAACCCAGAAGAAATGGAAAAATTCCTAGAAACATACAACTTACCAAGCCTGAATCATGTTTAGAGAAAAAACCTGAACAGATTAATAATGAGTAAGGAGATTGAATCATTAATCAAAAACCTCCCAAA
This sequence comes from Vulpes lagopus, assembly GCF_018345385.1. Lineage (NCBI taxonomy): Eukaryota > Metazoa > Chordata > Mammalia > Carnivora > Canidae > Vulpes > Vulpes lagopus. The sequence continues at coordinate 47,730,677 of NC_054829.1, read as the reverse complement.
TTAAAATTAACAACACAGGAAAAAAATTAACACAAGCTAAAATTAATACTCTAAGAAAAAACAGATGTTGGCAAGAATGCAGAGAAAGGAGAACCCTCTTACATTTATGGGAATGCAAACTGGTGCAAGCACTCTGGAAAACAGTATGAAGCTTCCTCAAGAAGTTAAAAATATAACTACCCTATGATCCAGCAATTGTATGACTAAGTATTTACCCAAAGGATACAAAAATACTGATTCAAAGGGATACATATACCCTAATGTTTATGACAGCATTATCAACAATAGCCAAATTATGGAAAGAGCCCAAATATCCATCAACTGATGAATGGATAAAGAAGATAAGGGATGTGTTTATATGTATATGTGTGTGTGTGTGTGTATGTATATATATATATATATATATGTATGTTTATACACATTTTCATATTTGTTTAAATATATATGTTTATATATAGTGAATTTTTAAAATATATATATAATGAAATATTACTCAGCCATCAAAAAGAGTGAGATATTGCCATTTGAAATGACATGAGTGGAACTAGAAAGTATTGTGCTAAGCAAAATAAGTCAGAGGAAGACAAATACAACATGATTTCACTTATATGTGGAATTTAAGAAACAAAACAGATGAACATAGGGAGAAAAAAGAGAGGCAAACCAGAAAATAAACTCTTAACTATAGAGAACAAACAGGGTTGCTGGAGAGGAAGTGGGTAGAGTATGGGCTAAATGGATGATGGGTATTAAGGAGAGAACATGCTGTATTGAACACTGGGTGTTGTATGTAAGTGATGAGTCATTGAATTCTATACCTGAAACTAATATTACACTGTATGTTAACTACCTGGAATTTAAATAAAAACTTGAAAAGGAAAAAATTGCTTTCAAATAATTTATGATACCTATTCAGTAATTTTCACCTATGGTTGGACATTTTGTTTCTTTCAAAATTTTATGTAATAAACTTAATGCTACAGTGAAAAAAAAGAAACCCTCCCCACAAAGAAAAACCCAGGAGCAGATGGTTTCACTGGTTAATTTTACCAAATATTTAAAGAAAAAATAATGCTAATCCTTCTCAAACTCTTCAAAAATACTGAAGATGAAGGAACATTCCCAAACTCACTTTACCAGGACAGCATTACTCTGATACCAAAGCCAGACAAGGATGTTACAAGAAAAGAAAGCTATAGACTAGTATCCCTGATGAATATAGATGAAAATTTCTCAACAAAACACTAGCAAACTGAATTCAATAGCACACAATAAGGATCACACACCATGATCAAGAGGTATTTAACCCTAGTATGCAAGAATGGTTCAACAGATACAAATCAATAAATGTGATACAGCACATTAATAGAATAAAAGATAAAAATCATATAACCATCTCAATAGATTCAGAAAAAGCATTAGACAAAATACAACATCCCTTCATGACACAAACACCTAACAAATTAGGTATAGAAAGAACACACCTCAACATAATAAAGGCCATAAATGACAAGCCCAACGCTAACATCATACTCAATAGTGAAAGGTCAAAAGATTTTCCTTTAAGATCAGGAACTAAAGAAAGGTGACCACATCACCACTCTTATTCAACATAGTACTGAAAGCCCTAGCCATTGCAGTCAGGCAAAACAAAGAAATAAAAGGCATCCAAATCAAAAAGGAAGCAGTAAAATTGTCTCTGCCTGCAGATGATATGATTTAATATTTAGAAAATCCTTAAGACTCTACTAAAAGGCTGTTAGAACTAACCAACTGATTCAGTGAAGTGCAGGATACAAAATCAACATATAAAACTCCAGCCTTGCCTTTAGATACAACCAGTGAAACATCTGAAAAAGAAATAGAGAAAACCATCCCATTCACAGTAGCATCAAAATACATAAGAAGAAATTCAACCAAGGAGGGGAAAGATCTGTACACCTAAAACCACAAGACTTTGATGAAATAAGTAAATATACAAACAAATTCAAAGATGTCCTGTGACCATGCAGTGGAAGAATGAAGATGGTTAAAGTGTTCATACTACACAAAGCCATATATAGATTGAATGCTGTTCCTATGAAAAATTCCAATGATATTTTTTACAGAAACAGAAAAAAAATCCTAAAATTTGTACAAAAACACAAAAGATCCTATAGAGCCAAAGCAATTTTAAGAAAGAACAAAGCTACAGACACAATATTTCCTGATTTCAAACTCTATTACAGAGGTATAGTAATCAAAACAGTGGTTTTTATAATGCTGTATAAATATAGATACATAATGCAATAAAATATAATCATAAGCCCAGAAGAAGGCCCATGCATATATGGTCAACAAATACTTGACAAGAGATCCAAGAACACTCAATGGGAAAGAATAGTCTCTTCAGTTAATGGTGCTGAGAAAACTGGATAGCCACATGCAGAAAAATGAAATTGGACCCCTATCTTATACCACTCACAAAAATTAACTCAGAATAGATTAAAAACTTAAACATAAGATGTGAAACCATAAAACTCCTAGAAGAAAACATGGGGGAGATCTCTTTGGTGGGTCTTGGCAATGATTTTTTGGATATGACACCAAAACACAAGCAACAAAAGCAAAAATCAAAAGCAGGTCTACGCCAAACTAAAAAGTTTCTGCACAACAAAGGAAATGATCAACAAGATGGAAAGGCAACCTACAGAATGGGCGACAATATATCTTATAAGGAATTAATATCTAAAATATATAAAGAACTCAATAACTATAATCTAATAACAAAAAAACTCAAAACATAGAAGAACTGAATAGGTATTTCCCCAAAGAAAACATGCAAATGGCCAACAAATACATGAAAAGATTTTCAACATCAATAATCATCAGATAAAAGCAAATCAAAACTAAGATGAGGGATCATGTAATAGGTATTAAAAAGGCTGTTACCAGAGAGATGACAAGTACTGGTGAGGACGTAGAGAAAAAGAACCCTTGTGCACTATTGGTGGGAATATAAATTGGTACAGCCACTATGGAAAACAGTATGGAAGTTCCTCAAAAAATTAAAATAGAACTACCCATGATCCAGCAATTCCACTTCTGAGTATTTATCTAATGAAAACGAAAACACTAACTTGAAAAGATATATGCACTCCAGGTTTTGCAGCATTATTCATAATAGCCAAAATAAGGAAACACCCTGTCTGTCAATGGATGAATGAATAAAGGAGGTGTGAGAGAGTTACAGATTTAGATTTAGATTTACACATACATACACATACACAAACATGGTGAAATATTACTCGGCCATTAAAAAAAGGATGAGCTCTTGCCATTTGCAATAACATGGATGGAACTTTGAGTGCATTATACTAAGTGAAATGAATCAAACAGGAAAACAAATACCACATAATCTCACTTACATGTGAAATCTTTTAAAAAAATAACAAAAACAAACCAAAAAAGTAAGCTAGTAGATATAGAGAACTGATCATTAGTTGCCAGAGGCAGGGAGTGGGAGCGGGTGAAGTGGGTAAAGGGGATCAAAAGGTACATATTTTCACTTATAAAATAAATAAGTCATGGAGATGTAAGGTATAGCATGGTGATTATAATTAATAGTACTGTTGCATATTTGTTTTTTTTTCTGTTGCATATTTGAAAGTCAGTACGAGTAAATCTTGAAAAATCTCATCACAAGAAAAAAATTGTACATATGTACGGTGATTGATGTTAACAAGACTTATTGTGGTGATCATTTTGCAAGCATATACAAATATTGAATCATCATGTTGAACACCTGAAACTAATGTCAATTAATTATACTGCAATAAAAATTAAAAAATACGAAATAAAATTGGTAACAATACTGTGTTATATATTTGAAAGTTGTTAAGAGAGTAGATCTTATATGTTCTTACCACAAAATAGAAATTATAGGGGCAGCCTGGGTGGCTCAGCGGTTGAGCATCTGCCTTCAGCCCAGGGCGTGATCCTGGAGACCTGGAATTGAGTCCCATGTTGGGCTCCCTGCAGGGAGCCTGCTTCTCCCCGTGCCTGTGTCTCTCTGCCTCTCTCTCTCTCTCTCTTGAGTAAATAAATGAAATCTTTTTTTAAAAAAAGAAATTGTAGTTCCTTGACATAACAGAGGTGTTAGCAAACACTACTGTAGTAATTATTTTGCTATATATAAGTACATCAAATCAGCACATTGATTGTATACCTTAAACTTACACAATATTATATTTCAACTAGATTTCAATAAATCTAGAAAACAAATAAATATTTGGTATTTGTTCCAATGATAAAATAAATATTATGGTTTTATTAATCAATCTCATGCTTTTTTGGAAGAAATTGATACAATTACTTTAAAATTTACATGGAAATGCAATGGATTAGAACTCCTAAGATCCTATATTAAGTTTTGTGATTATCAGAAACTTAAGACTTTTCAGGATACATTAGAGAAAAGAATAAAATCAATCAAACTCTCCACCAATATCAAGTGGTTAAACAAATTATGTTATATCCAACTAATAATATATAGCAAATAAATATGACGGTTTATGATTATAGCATGATTTTAAGTGAAAAAAATCTTTATATATATTCCATTATTACATTAAAATTATATATAAAATCTACCTATGAAAAATGATTTTAGCAAACTTATACAAAAAGGACTAACAGGGAGCACCTGGGTGGCTCAGTGGTTGAGCATTTGACTTTGGCTCATGTCCTGATCCCAGAGTCCTGGGATCAAGTCCTGCATCAGGCTCCCCATAGGGAGCCTGCTTCTCCCTCTGCCTATGTCTCTGCCTCCCTCTCTGTGTCTCTCATGAATAAATAAATAAAATATTTTAAAAAGAAAAATAAAAGGACTAACATGATGCTGTGATGATATAATTATAACTGATTTTTTTTGCTCTTCCTTTATATCCTAAGTTTCCTAATAATAATATTTTTAAAAAGCTACATTTTTAACAGGAATTCCTTATTTTAGTCCTTAAACCTATAGCTAGAATTTAAGGGTAGGCGATATGAACTAGACTGATTATTCTAGATCAAGGGTTTTTCAAGTAGGCACTATGACATTTGGGGCCAGATGATGCTTTGTTCTAAAGGCTACCCTGTGCATTTGGCAGCATCCCTGGACTCTAGTCACTAGATGACAATAACATCTCCAACCCTGGTTGTGACAACCAAAAACGTGTCCAGAAATTGCCATACATGCCCCAGGGGAATAAAGCTCCCTGGGTTTAGAACCGCTGTTATAGATGCTTTCCAAAAATATTTATCATCTACTACTTTAAAGGGTCGGTGCTAGTAACCATGAGGGGAAAAAAATGCTTGGTCATGGTCTCTGTCCACATGTTATAGTGGGAATACATACATGTACATATTGGGAGGATTTTGAGAAGTCTGCCCGTGATGGGGGTAAGACTGGCAGGGGGGAGCAGGATAAGGATTCAGGAGGACCATATTCCTGGCATAAGTTGGGGCATGATCACAGACCAAGCAGAGAAAAATCCAAACAAGTTTGGGAAATCACAAACACAGAGAATTGGTGGCCATCTAAGATTTCCTCATGTAAAAGTGGAAGAGAAAGTGAGAACAGGATTGGACTTGGTTGTAGAAGGCTTTGAACACTAGGGATGGCTTTCCTAACCCAGAGTTCTCAACTGCATCTGCACATTAGAATCATCTGAGGAATTTCTCGAAAGCTCCCATGCCCAGGCCACATCCAGACTATCCAGGTGATTCTGCTGCACAGCAGGTTAGGAACATCAGCCCTACACAGTGACTATGACAAGCCACATAGTAAATCCAATCCTTACAACTTGAAAGAAAGAGAAGGCCATCCCTCCCTCTGATCTTCCAACAGTCACCTTGATCCGCACTATCATCACATCTCCCAACTCTGGATTTGAAGCTGAATCTTGCAGCTGAGATTACTGCCCCATCCCACCCCCCTAGAATAGTCCCTCAAGTGGCCATTCCACCTCTGACAAGATGCCACGTTTGATAGCAAAAATCTCTTCTAAGATACTTTGTTCCAATTTTGAGAGATCTAGCTGTTAGAGTACTTTCTGATATTCAGCTGAACTTGAAAACTCTGAAATCTTTATTGTCTGATCCTGGTTTTCTTCTCTGAGGTCACATAAGACAAGTTAAAACCATTTACCATACTAAAACATTGAAATAACTGAATACAGCTAATATGTCAGCCACCTAACTCTACCCAATAGATTAAATATCTCCAATTCTTTCAATTATTCCTCTTGTGATCTGGTTTCCATTCCTCTCATCGTAGGGATCATACTATTCTGTATACATACCAGTTGGCCATTATCTTTCTTGAAATGTAACACCAGAACTGGATAAAATACTGCAGATGTAATGAGACCAATATGATAAGAAAAGCACAGATTGCTCTTTTAATCTGCACATTATTTTAATGCATCTGAGGTTGAGTTGGAAGTGCCACTGGGGCAGGCACACTAAGGGGATAGAGAGAAAAGGAGGCAAGATCCTTTTCTCTTACATGTTAAGTCCAACATTCTAAATCTGCATCTCTTCCAGAAGATTCTGGTCTCTGCTGTTGGAAAACTTCACACCATGTTTGAAACTCCTGGTACACAGTTTTTCTCTGATTCAGTCTCTTCCTTCCTTCTTAGTCCTGGTTTTCATTCTCCTCTCAAGCCTCAAAATCTTCAATATCCATTTTAAAAATGATTTCCTAAGTTATCTTTATTCTACATACTAACCGAAAAAGTGCAGAACTTGTGGAGTATTTTTTCACTTTCTCCTCAAGCCAAGAAACCAAAAAGTAGAGTTTAGTATGATTCTCGTATTGTTTGTTCCTCTTGGTTAGGGCTGTGTTCTATAACAATTCTACTTAAAATTACAATTACAATGACAACCCCACCCCCAATGACCCTTAGCCATCTTAACCCACTTTATTTTTTTATAGTGCTTACCTAACTTACTGAATATTTTTCTCACACGTGTTTCCTTACTTGAATGTAAGCTCCCTAAGGATAGGGATTTTCACTATTTTATTCATTCCTGTAGACCCTAGTGTTTAGAAGAGTGCTTGCCCTATTTTCAGGTACTCACTATTTCTTAACTGGTTGAATGGTGATTTCTTTGCTAGTTCCCATTGATGTCTGCCAGGACAAATTGCCTGTATTTATTCCTTCACGCTCAGAATCTCTAGTTTTGAATACTTTCTCACTTCATATTTAGTTTCGGGCCAGGTAGGCTGGACTGCCAATTGCTGGCAAAACTTTCATCATTTAGCACCAGTCTGATAGCTCCTTCCAACAGCCAGGAGACAGCAACTCCCTCTGTCAAAGCATGCCATGGACAAGACTGGAGAATTATTCCACATTTTCTACCTTCCCATTTATTCAGCTGCTTTAAGGTTCAACCACACCAATGTACCCAGGGCTCTGATCAAGCCGTGGTCCCCACACGTGGTCAAGTTGGGTTGCAGTTCCAAGGCCCATGGATTCTTACAATTAAGACATTAATTCTCTTAAACCTGTGTCACCTTTTTTCACTTTATAGCTTACATTAATCTGAATCTTCTGGGATTTCCATCAGTTCCATTTCAAAATGTGTGAACTTAATCTGATCGCTTCCCTTATATTTCAGCACTACATATGTCTTACGTGAGCATCTGTTGCAAAGTGTACTCTTGGTATAAAGGGTATGCTCAGATAAATAAGCTACATAAGACAAATCGAAAGCAATTCCCAGACCTGTAGGTGTTGATAGTCCAATTTATCACCCTGATTCGTTCTCCAGGGAACCAATTCAGTGTCCTCTTATCTACCCTGGCACATCCTGGTGACCCAACTTCTTGAAAAGTCAACAGGAGAAACTTGAAGGACGCAAAGAAGTCCCAAAGCACTTTTCAAAACACAGTGGGAGGGAATAAGACAGAGCAAGCACCATCAATCTTCCATCCCTCTTAAAATACTGAATATGTGCCAAACACAGGGTCATCTATAAAACAGAACAAGAACTACAAAGTACAGAGAAACTTAAGGGGGACATGTATATACTATGGGGAGTAATGGTCAAGTATGGCAAGGAAGAAAAGGAACATCTGATTGTTCTGTGGCTACTAGAGAAATATGATTAGTTTGCATTATCCAGAAGTGCTAGCAAGATATTATATAATTTCAAGCCCTTTTCCTGATTTTTCATAGTCATGATAGAAAGGAAAAAAATACTTCTATGACATTCTTTCCATAAGGAACATAAACTATGCTTGACCCAGTTTTCCTAGCAGAGCTCCAGCATTTCATAAGCAGCACTTGAAAGGCTCAGAATTACACAGCCTTGACCACAGTGTTGATCAAAGAGCAGCCCTCTGGTAAAACTGGCCAAATACAAAAATCTAAACTGAACCCACCCAGGGTTCAGTAGCCCTAGAGCAAAATTTTGCCTGAAGTCCTTACTTTAGCCACTCTTGAGGTTCAGAATATGAATCTTAAGCTGACAAATAGCTGATAATTCCAGGGAAAATAATAAAAACTCAAATTAATGCAAGTCCTGTTTCTCTGCCTTCCAAAAGAGGACATGATGTGCTGTCATCTTCACTGGAGCGGGAAGAGACTGATCAGCTAATTCAGTGTTTCACCTATATTAAAAACACAGCTCTTTCATCATGTCAGAATTCATGACTGCTCTTGCCTCCTCCTTATCAAGTTATCACTTTTCACTATGGCACAATTACCTCCATCATCTCCCTGCAAAATGGGTTCCCTGCATACTTCCACTGCTCTCAAAGTCAAGCAGTTACCTGTCAGGGGTCCGTGGCACCAGTTTTTCCCTTTGCCTTAATGGGATCATGAAACTTTTGAAGAACAGAGAACACACTGATGAAGTTTAAAGAGGTAATGTGTTAGATCTGTAGTAAATGAAAATTTAACTCCAAGTACTAGTATTTACTAAACCATAGGCAGTAGCTTTCTGTAATCATGCTCAGAGTTATTAATACTGGATTGCCACTGCTGTAGTTTTAAAATTATCATTGAAATGTAATTTCACTGTTCATGATGATGTAATTGCGGAGAAGTCATGTGATTGGTAATTACACAATGCAGTGTATGGAACCAAGCAAATGCCCTGCAATCTATTTATTGTTTGACCTTTTTTCTGCCTTCTAATTAACTCCACCACCTGATGTGAATTGTATGGTTTAAACAAAATAAACTATAGCATCCGAATTCACTTGCTTAGCCCCTGGAGAGTAGAGAAGTGTGGAAATGGAGGTAGAGGAAATATAAGTTACTCTAGATCATTCTGAGTCATAAGAGCACACATGAAGTGCTAACACATTAGACATTGGTCATTTCTCCATTTCTGCTACCAGTAAGCCAAAATCATTAAGTGCAACTGCATGTTAAAAGTACTCAGTATACATGTATGTGCATGTATGTATATATATTTAAGGCAGAGTGTCTGTTATCACTCTTATTTCAGAGATCCTAAATAGATTCTCATTACAATCCATATAAAATAATGGCCGGGAAAAAATTAAAATCAAATATTTTTAAAATACCATAACAGGCTACAATTAATTATTCTTCTATTTTTTCATTTGACTTTTATATGCAAATTAAGACACATACCTTCATGTCAAAAGGATGAGAATTGTAAGAGTTGAGGAAAGGCTGGGATTCCATGCAGCACTGGCTCCTGTTGCATGAGCAGTAGTGGTTCAGACTTCTAACCTTGTCTTGGGCATGTATGTGTACATTGGTCAGAAGTGGTACAAGGTGCTTAAAAGCTGGGCCTGGAGCCAGTCTCCCCAGCTTAGCATCTCGGCACAACCACTTACTCTCTGTGTGAGTTGGGGAACATCATTTAAAACCTCTATCACACACAAAAAAACCTCTATCATATTTTCCCCATAAGGAAAAAGAAGGAAAAAGAAGATTATAATAGTATCTTTCTCATGGCGTTGTTGTGACAATTAAATGAGTTAATATATGCAAAGTACTTAGAACAGTGGCTGGCACACAGGAAACACGATTCAAGTGGTAGCTATTATTGACTATAAATAGAAATGGTCTTTGGCTAACTTGGGTAGAAGAGGAATATATTAAAAGGAAATAAGGTAGCTTGCAGAATTGACAGGAAAGCTAGAGAAAGCACAGAAAATGGACGGGAACAAAGATATCTCTGCAGCAGGATCCCTCAGGCTGGTAGCACAACACTGCCACTAGTACTGCCTCTGTCACTAGGGGACACTGCTACCGCTGGTACCACACATGGACCCCATTATAATGCGACAACTGATATGGTACCTCAAATAAGTCCTAGGCCATCCTTTCTATTACCTGTTCAGCGTCAAAGCCCCAGGCAAGCCTGGGGGTGGTCAAGCCTACCTACTATTGAGTAGTCAAGCCTAGTTCACCAGCCATATCCTACTAACGACAAGTGGGGATAAGGAGTATCTGCTCCCTTCAGCTCCTGAACTGAGAGGTACAACTCTGTCTTCCTCCAACATTCAACAATATGGGATCTTGCAAAACAGGAAGGGAGTTGGGATTTGGGGCACAGAACAACAAAACAAAACAGATGGCTACTTCTGTGTTAAGCTGCCTGGAAGAGAACTAACCCAAGATTCCTGATCCATCAAGGAAGAAAAAGAATAAGATCCAGAAAACAGAGATTAATTCAAGTGACAAGTGTTCAGGGAAAGAGTGGAGGAAAGTCAGAGAAAAAAAGAAAGACATCAGAAGTTGGCCATTAGGTAGTAACTCTCAGTGTAGCAGACAAAGAAATTCAGCCTAGATGGTAGTAAAACTGGGGAGCACAGTACTCTCAGAACCAAAAGGGAGAAATCTACGCTAGATAGTGTTCTCGAATGTGCTAGTCTTAGAATTCTTTCTTAAAGATTATTAAAAACTTTAAAGAGCTTTATTTATGTGTTTTGCGTTTACTCACCATGTTGGAAATTAAACTGAGAAATTTTGAAAATTATATCAATTCATTTAAAAATGATTAAATTTAATCTATTACATATTAACATAAATGACATATTTTATGAAAAATATATTTTCTATAAAAAAATGTAGTGAAAAAGTGGCACTGCTTTATGTTTTTGCAAATCTGGCTTATTAGAAGTGTCATGCTTGCTTCTATATGTTCTATCTGTTGTGATATCACAAATCATATACCCTCTGGAAAACTCCAGCTATGAGAGAATGCATAAAAATAGCAAATAACATGTTAGTATCATTATGAAAATAAGTATGATCTTGCAGAGCATTTGAGAGCATCTTGGGAACCCTGCTAGAGTAGACCAAGGACAGTAATAAAAAGAGCTAAAAAGATAATACAGGCTTTACAAGGAGCTGCAAAAGATGGTCTGTGGTGATAATCAGCACAATACACTCTCACCTCACATTAATATAGCACTTTGTTATTTACCAAAGCATTTTCACATGCACATTATGGCTGATAATCATCACAGTGTCATGAGGCATAATTTCCATTTTAGAAATAAGGACTTCAAAGTTCAAAGAGGTTAGCTGACATGCCCAGGATCACTCAGTTTATAAGTAGAAAAGCTGAACACCACATTTCTACCACTTTCTCATCTTGAAAAAGTAATTTTTATCATCAGGGAAGTATGGAAACACTGAGGTAGCTTTCTTCATTTTCTAGACAGGAATCCAAGATTGGGGTTTATAAAGTGATCTGTAAGCAAGAGCAGAACTGGGTCAGGATCCCAGTCTTACTGGATCTAATTTGGCCTTTCACAGCTCAACAAGCATATACCAGAGTTTAAAAATCTCTGTGGACTATGTTTGTTTTTTTGTTTTTTAAAGAGCTGGATTCTAATTTCATTTAGTAGATGAATATTGCTTGGCAGATATAGGCAGTAGCTTTGTCCTTTGCCTCTTAATCTTTTTTTTTTTTTTTTTTTTACTTATTCATGAGAGACACAGAGAGACATAAGCAGAGGGAGAAGCAGGCTCCATGCAGGGAGCCCAATGTGGGACTCGATCCCAGGTCTCCAGGATCACGCCCTGAGCCAAAGGCAGATGCTTAACCGCTAAGCCACCCAAGCATCCTTTTTGCCTCTTAATCTTATTCACAGTTTAAGAAGTGTTTTAGGGCCTTCAACAATTGACCTAAAAACAAGCAATGGGTAGGAGTTTCCAGCTCCTAGGTGGCAGAAGTTTGAAAATTTAATAAGATACTTACTTTTATTCCAGATATCTTTGTCAATCAGTCACAATGCCTTTGGTTGCAAGTGATGGAAGGAATGGGAAAGAGAGGAGAGGGGGGAAGAAGGAAGGAAGGAAGGAAATAATGATTCAGCTAATTTAAATAACAAGGATATTTTATGATCTTAGATATTAAAAATACCAAAGGGGTCTTCTCCAAGATAAGCTAATTCAGAAGCTAAATGATCTGAGATACATTTTCCTTTTCTCTTTCTACTCTGCCATCTTCAGCATGGCAACTTCCCTCATGGCCTCAAGACAAGCTGCCAGAGTTCCAGATGTCACATGTGAACACAACCTCAAAAAGAAAAAGAGGGACTATTTCTTCTTGTGCTTCTTTATAACAGCAAAATAAATTTCCCCAAAAGCCCACATGTAGACTTTATCTCACATCCTACTGCCTTTGCCTGAACATTCTGGTGAGAGGGCTATGGCCCAAAGACAAGCTGAGATGTTTAATTTTACAGCTGGGGACAGATCGGCTTTCACTGAGACCATTTTGTAGGGGAAGGGTCTGTCAGAAAGGAAGAAAAGTGAAATGAATATTCATAGTTACTACAATTTAAGGTTTTTTCAACTAAGAATTCATTCATTAAATTTTGTGTTGCTGTTGTTTTTTCAAGAAAGTATGATGCTGACATAAACACTGTCCCATGGGGAAAAAAAGGAGCCCTGAAGCCTGACGTACAAGCCATGCTTTATGAATGTAATATTTATAAATGCGTGTGACTGCTTTTGATATAATGGAGCTAAGTAATTGCTAATTTACTAAATGTAACATGTTAATTTTTTCAGTGTCTTCCATATAAAAGTTGTCACTAAACAACACTCCAGAGCCCCATTAAAATCACTGAATGCAAGCAAATTCAATTAGTGCTCACTTTCAAGGCAGAGAGTGCTATTCATATTAGGTCTACAGATGTAGTAATGCAAGCATTAAAGAGTACCCAAAAGCAATTTGGAGAATAAATGACTGAGAATGGGGCAACTAAGAATGGGGAGAAAAATTAGGTTGTTATGAGAGAAAAACCATCAAAATAAAGTTAAGAGCAGCATTCCATAAGCCAGCCCCTCAGTGGGCAATAAGCCACTCTCAGATTCTTAAGTAGCTAAATCATCATCATCTTGACTATAAATCAACACCAGTGCTAAACAGCTTTCGGTAAAAGCCTCCTTGTTCATAGGGTCAGGGAATTTAGTACGTTTGATTGCAACTAATTACCTCTTTTTAAGCAAAAAGAATACAAAATATAGTAGGTTTTACAAAAGATGCTACCCAGCGTGGCAACAGCTACATCGGAGGAAATCAGTGTACATCAGTTCTTCTCAGTAGCTGAATAAAGATTACACTGCATGTAGAAAATACCAAAGTTACTTTGACAGAGCTTTGAGAAAAAGACCCGATCTCGGGGCTCCTGGGTGGCTCAGTAGGTTAAGCGTCTGCCTTAGGTCTGTGGTGATGGGGTCCTAGGATCAAGCCTGTCAATCATGTTCTCTGCTCCCCCCGGGGAGTCTGCTCCTCCCTCTCCCTCTGCCCCTCTTCCTCCCTCCTCCCTGCTTGTGAGCTCTCTCTCACAAATAAAATAAAATTTAAATTAAAAAAAAAAAAAAAGAACTGACCTTAAAAGAAAGTGACTTTCTTCATCTAGGAAAAATCTTAAATAGACGGAAGCCACCTATGGCAGTTTTTAGTTTATTACAACTCACCCAACAAAACCTCTAAAGATAGACACAGCAATTGACAATGACAAAGTCAGATTTTAAGCAAAAAGGCTAAAGAGTAGATGCCTGCTCTACCACCCAAAAAGATCACTATCTTGTAAACACTTTCATGCCCTCTCTGGGGGTGATTTCTATTTCTCTGTATGACTCAAGTGTCCTAAGTGGCAAACAGGCTCCTGCCTCATGATTTGCTGGTGTCATCAACTCCCATGACTGCTTCTAATCAACAGATGGTGGCAGTGATGATATGATATCACTCCCAGGGCTATGTTATGTAAAACTGCATCTTGCTAACAGACTTGCTCTTACAGACATGCTTGCTTTCTCTCTTGCTGGCTTTGAAGATGCAAACTGCCATGTTGTGAGAAGCCCTATAAAGAAGAATGTGTGGCAAGAACTGCGGGGAACTTCTAGTAACTGTGGTCAGCTTCTGAAGCATAGCCAGCAAGAAGTCAGGGCTCTCAGTCTTCCAGCTGCAAAGAAATGAGATTTGTCAATAACCTGAGGGAGCGTGAAAGCTGATCCACTGCCCTGGCCAGAACCCGGATTGTCCTATTTCTAATGATCCTGCTAAGTCTGGCCTAGACTCCCAACTCACAGAAACTGAAATGACAAGTGTGTGTGTTAAGCCACTAAATTGGTTACACAGCAATAAAAAAACAAACAAATACACCAACCAAACCTAGACTAATAGGACTTTGGGTCTTATTGTTTGGAGATGCCAAACCAGGATAGTTAGACAAGTTCTGCACCAGATTTCAGCAGCAGTACCTTGCTTTCTACTCCATGTTCCCTCTTCCTCAAAATCTAACTAACTCGGGATCCCTGGGTGGCACAGCGGTTTGGCGCCTGCCTTTGGCCCAGGGCGCGATCCTGGAGACCCGAGATCGAATCCCACGTCGGGCTCCCGGTGCATGGAGCCTGCTTCTCCCTCTGCCTGTGTCTCTGCCTCTCTGTGTGTGTGTGTGTGTGTGATTATAATAAATAAAAATTTAAAAAAAAATCTAACTAACTCTTGGATTGGTGAGTTAATTTGGTCTGCACATTTTGTAACCTACTCTTGTAGTTCTTTCTTTTTTCTCAGAGATACCACCATTCTCCCCAGCTAGTGGGAAAGCATTCCATGCACTAAAACAAAATGTATTAAACTGTGTCCAAATGGCCTGAGAGAATTTATGCACCACCAAAATGAACCAATTTATTCCTCATTCAGACACCTCATTTTCGTTGTCTCTACATTCATTAATGTAGCATCCTTCATTGATGTTTCACTGGCTCTAAGCCATATCAACCTTTTATAAGACTTTATGATGAGAAAGAATTCTGAGGAAAAAGCAAAGATGACTTCTTATAAATTTTTTGCTGCCTTTTTCAGGCTGAATGGATAGATAGATATATAGATAGATAGATGATAGATAGAACCATTAACAATAGCTTTATTACAGATGTAGCAAAAGGACACATTGTTGGCATTTATACTATACGTCCCTTTTATTCAAAGTGCCTTTATAAGTGATGAATGAGGCTGAATTTTGGTTTCAAAAAAAAAAAAAGATCAGCAGTAGAGATAGAAAAAAAAACATATGGATCTCTTCTCTTCAATTTTGCAAGTAAAATAGCCTCCATGTGAATTTTAAGTTAGAAGGCCAAACACAGCCTAGGACAGAAGTGGCAGGGGATGGAAATAAAAATCTATGGAAAGTGGAAAGTAAAATGTTGATAACCTATGTATTTTAGAATCTCCACAGTTTCTTAATATTGAGGGAGAAAGACGAAAGTAAAATTCACAACAAATAAATACATCTTGTAATTGATCTATCATGGAAATTTACTTTGCTCATTAGCAGAATCAGAGCAGTTCATTCTATTCATGTAAGTATATCCCCACCCCTCACCCAAAAGCTGACAAAAGCAGAGAAACCAGGAGGCTTTGTAATAAAGCAACAATGTTTCAAACATCAACTGCTGCAAATTCACCAACACCTACTTCTTTCACAGTAACTGAGAAGGGAAAATTTAGTTTACAAAATATACACTAAGATAACACCACAAGACATCAGATTATAGTGTTTCAAACAATAGAGACAAAAGTTAGGTCCCTTCTGTGAGGTGGATTCCCACAGAGATGCTCTCTGACAGGAGCCACTCAGGAATTCCATTGTAGACAGGATGTAGGAAAATAGCTGGTTGGGAGAGAGGTAAGAGACTTGTCTTAAAGTGTGTTTGCCTAGACTTTACCTAAGAAGTAAGAAAAATTATTCATTTTCAAGATGGGATATTGTAGAGGAAGTTAATAAGTAAAGTAACATGATGACAAAAAAAAAAAAAACACTTCTGATGCCAGGTTTTAGGCACTGAGAGTAAGAGGAACTAATGAGTAATTTGACTTAGTTCTGGGTGGTGCTAATAATCCCCAATGTGTCTGTATTGCTTCATATAACCTCACCTGCCTCAGCCGCCCTGGGGACAGAGCTGTGCCTTTGATCATTTGGCCCTTGCCAAGCTTAGTACCTACACATTGAGAGCACCCCAAGCCCAGGTGTATGAATTACTCATTCCAGTTTTCTGACTTATCATGTGAGTTTATTATAACCTATCTTGTCCTCAAAGCCATAAATGCTTCCTGTCCAATCCCTTCATCGAGTAGAAACTGACAAAAGCAGGGAACCTTCTTTGGAAGAAAGACAGTCTCTTCAATAAATGGTGCTGGGAAAATTGGGCATCCACATGCAGAAGAATGAAAGTAGACCACTTTCTTTCACCATACACAAAGATAAACTCAAAATGGATGAAAGATCTAAATGTGAGACAGGATTCCATCAAAATCCTAGAGGAGAACACAGGCAACACCCTTTTTGAACTCGGCCACAGTAACTTCTTGCAAGATACATCCACGAAGGCAAAAGAAACAAAAGCAAAAATGAACTATTGGGACTTCATCAAGATAAAAAGCTTCTGCACAGCAAAGGATACAGTCAACAAAACTAAAAGACAACCTACAGAATGGGAGAAGATATTTGCAAATGACGTATCAGATAAAGGGCTAGTTTCCAAGATCTATAAAGAACTTATTCAACTCAACAGCAAAGAAACAAACAATCCAATCATGAAATGGGCAAAAGACATGAAGAGAAATGTCACAGAGGAAGACATGGACATGGCCAACAAGCACATGAGAAAATGCTCCGCATCACTTGCCATCAAGGAAATACAAATCAAAACCACAATGAGATACCACCTCACACCAGTGAGAATGGGGAAAATTAACAAGGCAGGAAACAACAAATGTTGGAGAGGATGCGGAGAAAAGGGAACCCTCTTACACTGTTGGTGGGAATGTGAAATGGTGCAGCCACTCTGGAAAACTGTGTGGAGGTTCCTCAAAATGTTAAAAATAGACCTGCCCAGCAATTGCACTGTTGGGGATTTACCCCAAAGATACAGATGCAATGAAACGCTGGGACACCTGCACCCCGATGTTTCTAGCAGCAATGTCCACAATAGCCAAACTGTGGAAGGAGCCTCGGTGTCCATCAACAGATGATGGATAAAGAAGATGTGGTTTATGTATACAATGGAATATTCCTCAGCCATTAGAAATGACAAATACCCACCATTTGCTTCAACGTGGATGGAACTGGAGGGTATTATGCTGAGTGAAGTAAGTCAATCGGAGAAGGACAAACGTTATATGTTCTCATTCATTAGGGGAATATAAATAATAGTGAAAGGGAATATAAGGGAAGGGAGAAGAAATGTGTGGGAAATATCAGGAAGGGAGACAGAACATAAAGACTCCTAACTCTGGGAAACGAACTAGGGGTGGTGGAAGGGGAGGAGGGCGGGGGATGGGGGTGAATGGGTGACGGGCACTGGTGGGGGCACTTGACAGGATGAGCACTGGGTGTTATTCTGTATGTTGGTAAATTGAACACCAATAAAAAATAAATTTATAT
This sequence comes from Vulpes lagopus, assembly GCF_018345385.1. NCBI lineage: Eukaryota > Metazoa > Chordata > Mammalia > Carnivora > Canidae > Vulpes > Vulpes lagopus. The sequence continues at coordinate 47,712,754 of NC_054829.1, read as the reverse complement.
ATAAAAAAAGAAGGGAACCTTCTCTCTTGCCCTAAAATTCGGAGATAGAAATACAAAGGATTAAATAATGTATTATTGTCATAAAATATGCTTGTAAAAAGTAAAAGTGAATTATGAAAATAAGAAAAACAACATTAATTTTCTCATTAATTTTCAATCTTTCCCCTCAAAAGACTGTTTAGCAATAAAAATTTCAATTTTTGTCTTTAGGAGCCAACACAACCAAATTCTAAAGATAGTAATAATAACCACAAAAATATTAATAAAAACTCACACTTAACCTCAAATTGATCAAGTAAAGATGTTAAGGACAAAATCTCTCTCATGAAGGTAATACAATGTTTCTGGCTGATAAGTCAAAGAAACCAAATGTGAAAGAAAAAAACATTAAGGGAATTCAAAAATATATTGTTCACTAGAATGACAGCCCTGCTATGGAGAGAGGATGGGCTTTGGAAGCAGGAAGATTGTAGTTTAAGTTGTGGTTCTAGCACTTGGAAGCCACGTGGCTGGGCAAGTCACTTTGTTCTTCCTTCTAAAATATAGGTAATACATACCTTTTTTTCTAGGGATTAGCAATAGAGCATGTAAAGCATTTTAAAAATTACAACTATTTATGTTGCATTCTATGCCAGGCATTGTTTTAAATACATTTAAATATATCTAACCCACTGTGTATAGACAAATTATTATTCCCATTTTGAAGGTGAGGAAATTGAGACCCAGAAATGTTCACTCGCCCATAGTCACAGAGCAGGACTTAGGCCCAGTCTGAGGTCAGTGTTTGTGCCCTTAACATGGACTCCACTAGGCTGCCTCTCAAAGCATCAATAATAAAATAAAAAATAACTACTTTTTATCAAGCACTTCCTTTCTGTCAGGTACTATGCTAAGCATCTCACTTGCATTTACCTCATTTCATTTTTAAAACAACCTCATGAGGTAGGTTAGTGCCAGAATCACCACCATGCTATGTTGTCTTACTCTGTGCAGCGTCTAGCCCAATACAGTAGTTCCAAAGAGGGTAGGAATTATAATCACTGTCCCCAATTGTGTTCATCTGTCTCCAAGTGTGGAGCAAAGAAAATTTCCTGAGCAAAACAAGTGACATCAGAAACAAACATACTTCATGGAATAATGTTTTCTCAGAGTGTCAGAACACACACAGACCATGCCAACATCTTCTCCAGCTTCCCTCTGTTGAAGTCACTTCAAGGAACTAGGCATACTCTATTTGCCACCAAATAAGTATGGCTGGGGCAGCCTGGGTGGCTCAGCGGTTTAGCGCCTGCCTTTGGCCCTGGGCGTGATCCTGGAGACCCGGGATCGAGTCCCACGTCGGGCTCCCTGCATGGAGCCTGCTTCTCCCTCTGCCTGTGTCTCTGCCTCTGTGTGTGTGTGTGTGTGTCTCTCATGAATAAATAAATAAATAAATAAATAAATAAATAAATAAATAAATAAAATCTAAAAAAATAATAATAATAAATAAGTATGGCTGTTTGGTCAGGGCTGTTTTCTGCTGCTGTTTGAAAAATGAAGTCTCTCTGCTTCTGTTCAGTGGATTGAACTCTCTAACCATGGCATCAATACCCACATACTTCCCAGGCTCCATCTTTTGTGTTAAAAATTAGGGAAGGATTGTGCGAAGCTGCTGCCATTGGAAGTGATGGACGAATAAAATGAAAAATTCTCTGCTTGGTACACCGAGAAAAATCCATTTTTAACGTTTAGGTTCATGCTACGGCTACCACCGCAGAGCAACAAATACACTTGGGAGGGCAGATTCCAGAAATGTGGTTTCCTGTTCCACACCTGAAACCAGCAGAAAGGGTGGCGGGTGCCTGGTCAGGGTGATAACACAGCAGTGAATGCGGGAGGTGGCTCCTGGGGCGCCCATCCAGCTTGGCGCAGGGCTGGCTGGCTGCTGGCTGGCAGGGAGGGAAGCTAGCTGAGCCCCTCCTGGTGCAAAGCGGGGTGGAGATACCACCAGATGAGCAATGTTCAAATCTGCAGACTAACAGAAAGGAGTGTATAATCCAAATGTAAGATAGACTTCTGATCTAAGAATGAATCCTATATGATTTTTCGCAGCACAATTGTTAAACATCTTATCTAACTTTAGACTGAGTCCACATTTTTAAACTACGGATGCCAAAACAAATACAATGCCAAGCTGGCCAGAAAAGGTATATGGAACAACAGAAGGAAATCAAACGGATTACCACAGACAGTTGGCTCACCTGAGTTGCCTTCTTCAACTGAAAAAAAAATAAAAAGTGATTTTTCAAATACAATGTACATAAGAATCACCTGGCCAGTTTTCAAATGCAAATAGCCAAGCCACAGCCTTGATGATTCTGATCCCACTGGCTTGGCAACCTCCCCCACACAGTATTTTTCCCAGCTTTACTGAGATATACTTGACATAAAACACTGTGAATAAGGTATACAAGGTAATAATTTGATATACCTATACACTGAGAATTGATTAGCTTAGTGAAGACAACAAATCTATTACCTTAGTTACTGTGCATGCACACACACACACATGCATGCAGGGAACATTTAAGATCTCTTAGCAACTTTCAAGTACACACTATAGTATTAACTACAGTCACCATGCTGTACATTAGATCCCCAGAACTTATTCATCTAAAACTGATGTCTGCACCCTTCTGATGAAGTTCACTTGGGGACGAGGAATGTGATACAATATTAAGATCCTCTTGGATGTTGGTTACAGAGAACCTATGCATGAGTCAGTGACTCTGGAGGAAGCTTGAATTATGTACCTCCCTGGCCCTTTGTACCTGGGATTTATCCCGAATGCTGGAGGACAGCCCACCGAAGCTCCTTCAGGACCTCCACTCTTCCATTCTACCTTCTGACTTTTCCCTCAAACATGTTTTAATATATCATCTAGCATTATCCCCACTCAGAAAATGAGGGGTTTTAGATTTTAATATATCATCTAGCATTATCCTCACCCAGAAAATGAAGGGTAGACTCAGAGAAGGATTATAGAATTTTCTTAAGTTCGCAAAAAGCTATATAATAACACTAACAGCATTCAAGGTCACACCATATGCCTCCCCATTGTTTGAGCTATAATATCTAATAATAGCAAATGATAATTGAGCCCCTTCCATGTGCTCTGTGCTGACTATATTGTATAGATTATGTTTAATTCTAATAAATGTTAAAAATGGGAGTCTGAAAAGTTTAAGAACCTTAACATGGTAAAAGAAAAAAATTAAATAAAAAGAAGTATGCTGGGGCAGTTGGGCAACTCAGTTAAGCATCTGACTTCAGCTCAGATCATGATCTCAGGGTCTTGGATGGAGTCCTGCGTCAGGCTCCCTACTCAGCGGGAAGTCTGTTTCTCCCTCTGTGCCTCCCCACCACTCCTGCAGTCGCCCCTTCCCCCACCCCCATAAATAAATAAATATATTTTTTAAAGAGATATGTTTACTCTGGCCAAATGTTGATGGAATAGGAGCAACAGGAATCTCCCCTAGGTAACCTTTCACCCCACTCTAGTTTAATGATATATTAAGTTGCCATTGAACAATGGTAGAACCTATGGGCATGTAGTTTCTGCCCCTACTTCCACCCTCCCCATCTAAGCAGACTTCCTCCAAGAACAGTAAAGAAGAAGGACAGGGATAAAGAATTCTGAGCAGATGTTAAGGCTTGGAGGCAGATGACTGTAGAAAAAGTCAAAGGCTCAAAGATGCTCAGAACCAAAATTTAGGAAGTACTGACATTAGCCCCACATGGTTTATTATAAAAAGTTTAAGTTGAATATAACGATAACTAACATACTATTGTTTAAATAGTTACCTCTTTTATCTTTTAAATGGACAAGAAAATTAAACTGAAATCTCTAAGGTTTTCCCAGAGGATTAAAAGAAAAATATAGGGATGCCTGGGTGGCTCAGGAGGTTGAGCGTCTGCCTTTGGCTCAGGGCATGATCCTGGGGTTCTGGGATCAAGTCCCGTGTCCAGCTCCCTGCGGGGAGCCTGCTTTTCTCTCTGCCTGTATCTCTGCCTCTTTCCCTCTCTCATGAATAAATAAATAAATAATAATAAAAATAAAAATATATTAAAGCCCATAGAACCATGCCTACCTCATCAGGAGTCCTCAACAGAGGTTTGCTGTTTTAATTTTCCATCACCCAGGTGATTCCAACAGCTATGCCTAAGCTAGTTTAATAAAAATTTACTAATCACCCAATGGCAACTAATACAAAAGAAGATACTGGGGAAATAGCATTGAAAACAAAATCTCCTGCCAACCTAAAAAAAAAAAAAAAAAAGAAAGCAAGAGTGGAGGGGGGGAAGCTCATCCACAATGTAGAAAAGAAAGAAAACATTTTTATTACTGAACAAGCATTAAACCAGAAAAAAAAAATGTGCATCACCGGTAATTTGCTAAAAGATGACAAGGACAAAAAAACAAAAACCTCACCTTTGTGTATATATATAGGCAACTAGATACAACCCATTACATACATGTTCTCAAAATAAACAATAACTAGTCTTCAAGCAGGAAGAATTGACAGCACCATTTGTCACACATAGTCACCATTTGTCATGCTAGTTTCATCTGATAATTGAGGGGACCATTTGTGTTAGCTAGCTTCCTTTATACAAAGGAAGAATAAATTTCTCATATTTTTATGAGGGGAAGTAGTTTTGGATGCAGGCACCCTCTATAGTGAGCCTCTACCCTCCCATAGAAACTGGAAGATGGGGTGCTATCTTCCTTGATGATTATATTTACAAGAATTTATTCCCAAGTCCTTAAAAAAGACAGTCTTGGATCATAAAACTGATAAGAGACTTATTTAGCCTTTAAAAGGGTTTACATGCATTTCCAAAAGAACTTTCCAAAAGGAACTTAAAATTACAAGTTTTCTAAAACAAGTCCTTTAAGAAAAAGGAGAAGAGTCTCTTCCTGTATTTCCAACCGCGAGAACTAAGCCTCTTATTTTTTAATTTGTGTTTGCCTTTACAAAAGCAGATATCTGGGAGGAATTAAAAAATCTCTCTGGTATCCTTCCCAGACGTGTCAATTAGTTCCTAATGAGGAAACCTACACAAACATAAACAAAGGCAATACAGGCATTAGAAATTTCCAAAGAACATATGGAAACTACAGGGGATGCATAACACCTATTTTTATTAAGTCAGAGGAGAGAACTATTACTTCAGAAAATAAAAATACTAAGTTGGCAAGACGTTAAGAGACGGTGTTCCGTCAAGGGCCATATAAAAGTCAAGCACTGACTTCATAATCATCACAGGCTTGCTGAAACTTTTTGAAGGACATTAATACTGGTGTGCCAGTCAAATTGGGTCAATAGATTATGTTGCTTTAAAATTAAAGTCTGGTATGATTGACTGTTATCATCACCCTTGTCCTTGGGGGGAACCACACTGCTGTAACCTTATGGGTGTTGTTGCTTTCCTAAGAAATGGCTACAACACTGAGGATAGTCATTTCTGGAGATGTATGCTCACAAGGCACTCTGGGACCTTTTATGATGAAAGTGCCTTGTAAATGTGAGATATTGCCACCATTAGGAGTGAGATCTAACCCTGGACGAAGTCTTAAACTTAATCATGGGAGTTAAACCACCATTGTTTCGAAGTATTCCAGCCAATATGTATTCTCGTCATAGCTCAAAAAGCACGGGGTTGTTATTGTCGGGATACCTGCCTGCAGAGCCCAAAACACGTTTTTCAGATCATAAAAACACAGGACACGATAAGCTCAGCTTATCCCCAGCAAGTAGTATATTTAAAGTATTACCCTTTAGAAAAAATACCTATATATCAAAATGATTTTACAATTCCACTTAAAATAGGCAAAGAAATAGTATTGATGCACTATTTTTTAACACAAAACTTTGGTTTTTATTAATGCCAAGTATAATAAAATGGCATTCACTTTCTCTTACTAATAACCAAACTTAATTTTGTTTCTTATTATTTTATTTCAAAGAATAAACATTTGAAAGTGAGCAAGACACTGTGCCCCAAACAATACTGTGCCTAACATAAAGAGGTGACATATTGTAAAAATGGTCTTCCTACATTTTTAGGGCTCATCCTGATAAAGATAACAACAGGCTTCCAGTCATGACAAGGCAAAAACTACAACAGACACAGGTGACCTAATAAAAGTCTGCACTGGATAAAATTGCCAAACTGCTCAGTGATCTACAAAGTCATACTTCTGTACCTAGTATATTATCTTACTGCATTCACCAGCTTCCAAGTTCAACTCTCACCCAAGATTATAGTGTTCAACACTTTGTTCATAGGTTTTTAGAGTTTCAGATACCACTGAGATTCTATTGAAGAAATGCATTCTTTGATTCCTTCTGCCTGATAAAAATGGCAAGATTCAAGCAGGGCTACATGGACATGGAATTCACAGGGAGGATGTCTGCTCACAGGAATACACATTCTTGTTTCTGAGACAGGCTGTGAGCTCTTCCATGAGCCAGCCTCACCTAGTTTACATCTTAGATCCTGTTCTGCACATCTGTACTCCTTGATTATCTGTATCTGTACCTTCCATCCCACATTTCTATCCCAGACCAATTGATATAAGCCATATAGAATGGAGACAAATGTATCCAAAATAATCATCAGTTCTATCTTATCCCAAGGCCTCCATGTGCATGTTTTTGTTTTATTAAAAAGTGGACAAAAACAAGATTTCTTGGGTAGAGAAAAACTTCCTAGTCAACAAAGTTGTGTTCTAGTTCTTTAGAATAGAAAATGGCAACCTGACCAACCACTCCAATTCAAAATTCCCCTTCTCAAAATTCCAATCCCCTCCAAAGAAGTAGAGCTTTCTGGTCCAGAGGATGCATTTAGAAATCTGACAGGCACAGGTTTAAAACACACTCCCATAAAACCTTACATGTATGACCATGATCAAGACACTATCTCCCAGCCTAAATCCACCCATTAGGTAGAATGAGAACAATAATCAACATCTACCTCATAGGGGTGTGAAGATTCAAGGAAAGTACTTAGAATAAGACCCTGAGTAATATTAAGTGTTCTATAATGCTATTGTTAATATTATCATCCAGGGGCTCATTCAACACCAAGTAAGATGGATAATCTCCCTTGTGAAATTAATTTATAAATCTGATAAGCCACAAGGCCTCAATGGCATATCTGACCACAGTAGAACCATGCACATAAATTCATGATCTTCCTACCCAGCCTGAATCTCATTATCTTCAACTGGCAAAAGCAACGAACCGTACCAATTTCTCAATAGACCTCACTAATCTTTATGAAAACACAGTGTCCAACCTGAATAGGACCTCTCTAACTGAAAACCTACACATGCATTCTCCAAATGTAGCCATCAGGCAGATCCAGATACAGTCCACTTACCCAAGTCAGACCACATGGTCTGCATAAAGTCCTCTTTTAGGTTTTTGGTGGACTTCAGGTGATCTCAGATCCACCACAGTGGGCTACTTCCTTACTATAAAAACCGTCTTGAGACACTGCTTCAGTGCCCAAGGCTCATTGTTAGGCTTTTAGCAATAGGTAACCATCTCTGAGAAGGAGTTTGATATCGTAGAGATTCCCTGCTCTGTGCCCCAGCCAATCAAAGATGATTCAAACATATTGCCCTGCTTATACATGCAGAATCAACAAGCAGGAGAAACTACAACCAGCCTGACACCAAACATCTTCAGAACAGAATGAAGAACTAGAAAGATCATCCAAGTAACCACCACCCTCAAAATGCCTAAAGAAGATGAGAGGAGATTCTAAGGGTCACAAGTGGGATTTTCCTGTAGCCTTCAACACAGCTCAGAGCCTTTAATGAACTGACTACATATTATCTCACTGCCTTCATCATGCCCAGTCCATCCCCTGTACCCTATGACCCTGCCTTACTGAACAAAGAAGCTTCCCTCTCACACCTTGATACTATTAACCATCATCACTCTCTATACCTGAACAACTATTCCCTATTAAAGTCACCAAAATCATACTTTTCCTTTAGAATCCAGCTGGAACATCCTCATCCTGCATGTTATCTCTATCCTAGTACTGAACATATCCTATTGTGATTGCAGGTTTGCATTTTAGTCTCACCCACTAGAATTTAAGCCCTCAAGGGCAGGAACATTATAGCTCAATGTAGGTCCATAAGAGGCTCTCAAAGCTTTTTGATATAATGGATATGGCTACTCATAGTAGAAACTTTACTGTACTTTTTGCCTATTGTATTTCAATTAGTTATTACTGGTTTATATGAAAACTGTTAACTTTACATTATTTTCCTATCTTGTTTCTAACTAGTTTATCGGAATTACTTACCAGTCATAATAGTTCCAACTGGTGGTCCTCTTAGGCTTTTTCTGACCAAAAATTCATATCATCTGGATATGTCAATATGTTAATCTTTTATTTTCAAATATTTATATATCTTATTTCTATTTTATAATTCATTTCATAGCCCCCAAATTCAAGAATATGGTCAAATAATTATGGTGATTTTAGAGTCCTGTTTTATTTCTGATTTTAGGACAGTCACTCACATTTTCCCATTAAATATGATGTTGGCTATTAGTCTTAAGCAGCTGATTCAATTAAAAGACAACATTTCTCAAAATAAAAAGCCAAGACCAATCTCTTTAGAACAAAATTACAAAATTAAAATACACAGGAAGGTAAATCAAGCAAAAGCAAACAAAGAATATAAAGAGATAATATTAATATTAGACAGATTGGAAAATGAAGCATTTTATTTGTACATCTTTCTTGGATGTGGGATATAGTGTTCCAGTTTATTAGAAGCAACTGCTAGAGAAAGGATTTTGAGGTTTGGGGTTAATTCCTTCTAAAAAAAAATATGATAGTGGACTCTTGAAAAAGAAAAAGGAAAGATTCAGTTTGGGATTATGAAATAAAGCACAATTAAGTTTTTGTTTACACTGTCCAGGATCTGATTTTAAAAGCTGGGCTTTTTTTTTTTTTTTTTTTTTTTTTTTTTGTATGATTGAATTTTTTTTTACAGGGGTATATTATGCCAAAAAAAGTTTTAAACACAAAAATTCTTAGCTGGTTTATAGGTTTCTCTAGGAATTGAAGATGATGAGATCCAAGCTGGGCTTCAAGGTCATGAGTTTCTGAAAGTGAAGGATTTTTATGAGACCACTGTTCTCTTCCCTACAAGTAGATGTTTGAAGGCCAAGCCTGTGTTTTATCCTTTGCATGACAAGGCCAGGCACAGAGGGAGTCTTGAGTTGTATTAGTAAATTCCTTCTTCTCTTGCCTAAGGGGAAAGGAAGAGAAAGAAAAACATAATCTGGCTATACTTACTATTGTCATTTATTATTCTATTTCCTTTTTTTTTTTTTTTTTTTTTTAAATTTTTTATTTATTTATGATAGGCACACAGTGAGAGAGAGAGAAGCAGAGACACAGGCAGAGGGAGAAGCAGGCTCCATGCACCGGGAGCCCGACGTGGGATTCGATCCCGGGTCTCCAGGATCGCGCCCTGGGCCAAAGGCAGGCGCCAAACCGCTGCGCCACCCAGGGATCCCTATTATTCTATTTCCATATTCAACACTGATAGTATCCTAAAATACTAACTCCCCACTTCTGAATCTAAATTTTGATTCATCTCTTGGTTATCTACAATATATTAGAAAGTATAGGGGATCCCTGGGTGGCGCAGCGGTTTGGCGCCTGCCTTTGGCCCAGGGCGCGATCCTGGAGACCCGGGATCGTGTCCCACGTCGGGCTCCCGGTGCGTGGAGCCTGCTTCTCCCTCCGCCTGTGTCTCTGCCTCTCTCTCTCTCTGTGACTATCATAAATAAATAAAAATTTAAAAAAAAAAAGAAAGTATACCTAAGTGGTGAGCATATTTATTTATATTTAAAATACTTAAGCAAGTATGCAAAGACAAAAAATAAGGTGAAATATTAAAAATAAAAATAGAGGAAGAAAAACAATGATGAAGCTAGCCTGGAGACATTTAAATACATTGTATATATACTTTTTATCTGTATTAAAATTCAGCTGATGTGCCTGAGAATAAAATAGTAATGAATTTATAAGACAGAAAATAATTTTCCTGTCATATAAGATTTCAGGCAGGTAAGATGGGTCTGCTCTACACAATATTCAGAAGCCCAAGCTACTTTGGCTATTTCATGGTTCTATTGCCTCTCACACATAGTCCACATTTGCATGGTTCAAGATGGCCAACTCCTCATTGCACCTGCATTCCAGTTGCACACCTCAATTTCACTCTATCTCATTGGCCAGAGTGTGTTTACACGGCCACCCAAGTCAAGGAAGATTGGGAGCATAACGTTTATTTAAGCAGTCATGTTCTCAGCTAAAAGTTCTATCAATGCATAAGAAGTGAAGGGAGAAACAGATATAACTAGCAGTTTTAACCTTATCATTAAGACCTTATCAGTGGGCCTCAAATATTAATATTCTTCCAACCAACTAAAAAGAAAAACCACTTGAGTGGTTCAGTAGGGTAAGCATCTGCCTTCAGCTTGGGTCATGATCTTGGGGTTGTGGAATCGAGCCCCACATCAAACTCCCTGCTCAGAAGAGGGTCTGCTCTCTCTCTCCTTCTTCTCTTCCCCCTGCTCATGCACTCTCTCTCTCTCTCTCTCAAATGAACAAAATATCTTAAAAAAAAAAAAAGGAAAGAAAGAAAGAAAGAAAGAAAGAAAAGGAAAGAAAGAAAGAAAGAAAGAAAGAAAGAAAGAAAGAAAGAAAGAAAGAAAGAAAGAAAAGAAAGAAAGACTACTATGGTTGTATAATTCATGGTGAATATAAGATAGAAAATGAAAATTTTCTTAGGAGAATTACAAATGTTTTTACTAGTAGAATTTCTCCAAAGTGCTATATGTTCTGAAACTTTGCCTAGCAGAGAAAGCCTTTGTGCTTCCCTTAACCCTGAACTCCAACTTAGCTACAATTCTGAAGCTACACTTTCGGCCCCAAAATGAATATCATCACATGATATTTGGTGTTCCAAGGGAAAAAAAAAAACTCATTTTTATTCCTTCAGTTTATGTGCTTAAACATAAAAGTGAAGAAAATTGATTTTGATTTTTTTTTACTGGAATAAATCTAAATATAGCTTTCTTTGACTATACATAGATCATGGTGAAACTTTATTCCCAAACTCAGCTATTCTAGTTCACAAATTTCTTCTTCTACTTTATTTGCTCCATATTAATTTCTCTGTATTATTCTTCAGGAATACTTATTATATATTTATAATACATAATAAAAATAGCTTATATTTCCATACTTGTTTTATCTTTTATCATGTTTCTCTCTCTATTCTTTTCCTTGCATTATGATGGTATTCTTCCAGTTTGTGCCCATACCATGGTCACAATTTTTTGTGAATAAAAGAAATTAAAATAGAATAGAATAATAGAAATGGAAACATTTCTATTATTTAGTGCAATTATTATTTATAATTAATGTCCCTTGTGAATTCCAACTTTTAGCATTAAAAAGAACTAGCTTTACTTCATGTAAGATTATTTGGCCTATATTTTACTTTGTCTGTTATTAAAATCACAATCTCTACTTTTGTCTTCATTTCTATAATAGTTTTGTGTTTTGTTCAACCTCTTTCTTAGAATGGGGGAGAGGGTCTCACTCTTTTTTTATTTGGAAGTGCTTCCAAAGTATTTATTTATTAATTGCTAGTTTTTTCCTCTCCTATATGGCTGGAGACAATCAACCAACCCACCAACCAAATAGTACATATTGAGCATCTACTATGTCTCTGGAACTAGGCTAAGCTAAGAATTTGTCACTTGATAGGAAATGAGAAAAACAAGATCCTGTCTTCCATGGAATTTACTATCCAGCAGCAAGCAGGGTGAATCATAGTGAATTTCACCAACAAGAAAGCCTGTTTGCTACAGGAAGCTCATATGGCAAGGGACTTGATCTAGGCTAGATGGTGGGAAAATACCTCAAGGGGTGGCACTCAGGCTGAGACTTGAACACTGAATGGGAGTTAAGAGTTAAGGAGTAAGCCAGGGACAAAGGATAGAGAAGGGAAAGGGAGAGCAGCAAGGTGACTCCATGAAAAGGCTCATAATAGAAGCTGGCAGTGAGAGGAAAGAGCATAGAGCATCCTCAAGGCTCTTCTCCCAGATGGCTGGAGCTTGAGGTGTGAAGGGTCAAGTGGAACAAATTTTATCTGAGTGATAAACTGTGCCTCCAAGTGAGGCAGGGGAGGAGAAGAGAGCACCTATATGATGTGAGAACTAATGGCTTTTAAGCCCCCCAACCCCACGATTTTGTAACATGATCGTACCTAAGTTAAGTCTGCCAGTACCAACGGAGGAAGCCTGGGCTACTACCCACAATTTGCCTTAAGTGTGAGTCGGTATCTTACCTGAGAGAAAGATACCACAACAGTTACCTAGGAAAGTCAATGGCCAAAAATCATCCAGCATGAGTCAATTTTAGCCTGTAGATGCTCAATAAATATTACTTGGTTGGTTACTTGGCTCATCATCTCCACATGCATACAAATGAAAAGACTGGCAATTAAAATATACCTATGTGTTAAATTTTAATTTAATTTCCAGACTTGTCTAAGATCTTTAACATTAAGATGAAAATGAAAATTAAAGGGGTAATATATGCACATCTTACAAAGGATTAAGAGAAGCTGTAGTCTTTCAACAACCACAAAAGTTTATCCTCAATGCCTCACAAGGATCATTGAAGAGAGAAAAGAAAGATGGTCAAATGTCAGTGCTTCCATTCCAAATATGAACTGAGGGTACAATAGTGTGATTCATTACAAGTAAAATCAAAGACGCTGTGGACTGAACAAAACACATGAATATCAGACTAATCCTCCCTGTGTCAGTGACTTACTACGAGATGCTGTGGTCCCACTTAACCTCACTGTGTCTCTATTCCCCAATCTGTAAAAGAGGGTTAATAATTTTAACCTACTTCTCAGAGATAGTAGACAGATTAACTATAATAACAATAAACTGATTAAAAACACAAATCATTAGAACGTTTTAGCAAGAGCCACAATTTCTCATAGTAAGAAATGTGAATTTCTTCTTCTCTAGAATTGTGTCAAATGCTTCAATGCTAATAATTTAAAAGAATGAAAAATATATAGTGACCTTCTTTTTCAGTGACTGGAAATACTCTCTGGACTGAGTCTCTCTCTCTTTTTTTTTTTTTTTAGTAAAAACTTAACTTTTTTTAGGTGTAAAAAATGACTTTGATCCTATCTCAGCCAAGTAATTCAATGGATGGCAACTCAGCCAAGAAGATTTAAGAGCACTGTCCCCAACTTACAAGACTCCACTGAAAAATACTCATTTAGCAGTTTGAGAGTTACCTTGACCAAGAATTTATGCCAGAAACAACAAGGGCGTAAAGATAAAACAGCTTTAGCCCACTAATCAAAATAAACTTATCCTAGACAAATTTACTGAATAAGTACAGGGCTAGCCAATTCAATTGTCTACCGAAACTTCACACTTATAAGAGTATAAATATCATGCACCTAATGCTATTCCTAAAACAATTAAGCTTGTTGTTTCTCCAGAAATTGAAATTACAGGAAAACACTGAAGTTCATTGTCAAGCACTGGTCATAACAATTACTAAATAGCCCATCTGCTTTTGTACCATTCCTACCACATCCAGAGTGCTGAAAGTCTGGCGCAGAGAACAAGTTAGGCAAACATTAAAAGAATCTAAATCTGCACAATACATATCAGTATTAAATCCTGGCTGACTACAATTTATTAACACCCACAGATAGATTACTTCTGTTGAAGTTAAACAGCCTGGAGGAAAAAAAATGGATTTTCTATAATCCAGCTACCCAGTTTCCCTTCAATTTTCAAAAGATTACAATTTCCATTTTGTGACATGACTACATTTCTTCCACCAGAGGGCAAAAGATAAATTACATTGTAAATAATGGGGGTGGGATCTCAGGACAGGAGGATTATAAATCCCACCTCCAGAAGAGTTGTGAACCCTCCCACTTTGCGGTGGAAGCACATATGCAGAACAAGGCTTCCACGTAGCTATATGGCCACACGACTTGCACAAAATAAGGCAGAAATTTTCAAAAACAGCAGCAAGTTAAACAATGTTTCCAAGGTCACAAAATTACTTTCTATCGCCCCCCTTTCCAAGTCACAAAGGAGAACTGCCCAATAATACTAATGCAGTGCTTCCTTCTGGAGATAGTCCAACCTACTTTGATGAAGGGTTCTCCAATGAGAACTTGAAATCTGACGAAGGAAATACAAAACAAAGTAAAAAGTAGAGTTTCTTATACTGGAATATTTTCAAGTTGTTAACAAAAGTGTAACATTTATCATTTTTAAAGTTTTTATCCTTAAAAATATGCTAAAATAAGGCTTTTAAGTCATGAAGTGGTGGGTATATTGCCATAACATGCCAGATTACTCTAACTATCTAGGTATGATCATTGTTTCTAGAATAACTAAGCATTAAGTTGAAGGAAAGTTTGAGGTAGAGTAGCATTAACCATGAAATAAAATTGTATTCTTGCTATTCATACTAGATATCTAAGAATAATGAAAATTTGAAGAGAAAAGGAAAGGTTTAGATTAGTTTGAACTATTCATAAAATTTAAGGAAGTAAAATAATTCTTTTTAATAAAAATAGAGCAACCTTTCCACTGGTATTCAAACAATACCAGATGGCCTTCATTGGTACAAACCTGTCTTCTACATACATTTCAGAGAGGAATATTTATTGTCCCTGGGCCAATTTAAAATATATTAATGGATATATGTAGTCAAAGCAGAGAAGATCAGAAAAATTTCCAAGACCAATATTAAAAATGAAATTAGTATAATATTAGATTGTCTCTAAGCTTCAGACTTCCTATTCTGTCTTCCAAATACCTAACCAGTGTCCCTTCTGAGGTCCCTGCTACAAGATTTATCAGAAAAATGTATCCAGATGAAGAATCTTTTAATTTTCCTAAGGGAATGTTTGACTATAGTTTTCTACTGCATAAGATAAGTGTGAAAGTGTATTAGCAAATATGATGGAAATGCTAATTAGAACATTAAGGCAATTTATTCAATGCAAAATGAACATAAAAATAAGCATTATAGGTGCTGGAACATTGAAAGTTCTTAAATGACTTTGCACATTTGGAGAGAAATGTGAAATATGTAATATTTCCTTTATTTCAAACTACACTAGATGCATAATTAATTTGGATAAAAATCTAAATTCATTGATCTCCAATGAATAATCAAAAACCACTGGAAATACTGAATAAGAAGCAGTCCCAAAATAAGTTTTCTAATCTCTCTTTTCAATTTATAATGTATAGGAAGAGAGGCTACCCACAAAAATCAGAATCTGAGTATCCCTCTGTCCTGCCCAAGGTAAATGATTAAATTTCCAGGTTCAATTGTCAGTATGGTAGAAACTGACAAGCCATGACCCCCCTGCTCTATCCCCACATACAGATTCAGCAGGGTTTAAAAATTAGACTTTCAAAAGAAAACAGAAACACTTTGTTCTTCACACATTAAGATGAAAAACAAATTCTGCCAGAGGAAGGATTAGTATAAATTTTAAAGTTCTAGTTCCAAAAAGTTTTATTATAGATATTGCTTCTTTCACTATTGCAACTAAAAGAATTCATAAAAGACTTTAATCTTGAGTGTTTTTACTGGATAGCTGTGGGTTCAATGTGATTACTGTAGAGGTTGTAAGATTGATTCCAAAATTTGCTCAGAAGTTTCAGTAAGCTATTGTTTATGGATACAATAATCATAATCATATATTTTGGTCACTAAAATCCAGAAAGGAAACACTCTCCTGCCTCCCTCCTTTGAACAAGGTCGCACTCCTTTTTTATCAATAGAACCCACCAAATTTTTTTATATGAATGTGCTTTTTTTAAGTATCAACGTAAGTTAACATTCTGCTTTCCTCCGTTTTTAGCACATCCTTATGGAATAAGTTTCTATTCATTATGAACGTTTATAATGTCATCATTATATTGCCAGTTACTACAACTCTGTTGATTACCTCCTGCATGCAAGGCAATGTACTAGAGGTCGCTCGTTATCACAGTTCTCACAATACATTGGCCAGTTCCTTTCTCCTACCTTTATATCATCACCCACCTAGCAGAACCACTTAGAATATTGACAGAGAAGCCCAGCCTGTCATACTTTTAGACTTTTAAATATGTTCATAAACCAAAGATCTCTTGGTAATAGCAATGGCCATTTTTTGAGCGCTGCAATGGTCAATTCACTAAGCTTCTCTGCCTCTCTGGGTCCTGCGAGGCTGATCTCTATGGACTGGATGACTCAAGCTCTGAGTTTTTGGTTTCTAGTTCACCTTGGCCCTGGGGAGCCATCCACGTATCAGAGGCAGGAGGAGAGAGATGGTGGATTTCTTCTCTGTTCCCCTCCTGCCTCAGTGTAAGATTCTATCACTGCTTTCCTCCACAGTCCAAACTCTCCCCACATTCTGGTAATGATTGGTAGTGTTCTGGAAGTCTCTGGCTCCTTCATCATCCCTCCTTTGCTCCCTTTACCTTGCCCAATCCTCTGTACACAGCCTCTTCATGAACATCCATTAATTTGAACCATTTGTGGTAGGCATACTTCTGAGATGGCTCCTCATGTGTCCCTCCTCTTAGGTTTGGGTGAGTCTAGCCTAATGAAGTGTACCCTTATAAAGAAGGCTTAGGGATCAAAGACAAAAGAAGTCAGAGAGATTCAAAGCTGCAGCAGATACTCAAAGGTCCCAAAAGAGCAAACCGCCATATTGTGGAGAAGGTTACATAGCAGGGAATGGCAGGCAGCCTTCAGGACCTGAGTGACCCCTCAACAGCCAACAAGAAAACAAACAAACAAATGAAAAACAAAACAAAACAATGGGGACCTCAGTCCTACAACCACAATCAGAAGAAGCTTGGAGAACGATCCCAAGCTCCAGATGTCCAACACTTTAATTTCAGTTTTGTGAGATTCTGAGCAACAGACCTAGCTAATTCATACAGAGATGTCTAACCCACAAAAACCATAAGATAATTGGGTGTTGACACCATTATCACAAAAATATGTCACACCAGTTTACTTAATAGAAATGCTTACACTTTGCTTTAATATTTGGAGTAATTTCAACTTAAAAGAAATATATACTTTTTCTTTTCCATAACCTTTCTCATTCCAGAAAGGATTTAAAGTAGCTAACATAGCTTTCCATATAGTACATGGTCCAAACTTTTTAAAAGATATCCACATCTTAAACCTTGTCAGCATTAATGAGTTTGTATTGTCTTAAAAACTGATTTTTTAACTTCGTTTGAATGAATTATGTCCCTAAATATTAAAAAATCTTTGTCTTACTTGGGCATCTCGAGCACTTGCAAGTTGTACAGTTCTGGTTCAATATCATTTCTTACCTCCTATTCCTGTCACTGTTTCAAAATTAGGTGAATGGCTGGCTAACTCCTTTCATAAATCAAATAACATTCTTCCTGTGGTTTCAATGGAGTAAGTCAAGCTTCAGAAACCAGCAGAGATACTTACAGTAGCACTGTTCCGGGGACCCCAAGGAATGAAAGACTCTGTGAAATTGCTCTGTATAAGTCACAGCCCCACTCAACATAATCACAAGCTCCACTGCAGTTGCAAACAATGGAGGTTTGAATTCTAAATCAGTCCTTCAATTATCAGAGCTGTCACTCCTTCTCCTTGATGGTTTTTTCTGCTCCAGCAAAATCCCAATCGCTACTGCTATTGCTTCAAAGTTCTTAAATACTTACCCTCAGAGTTTTTCTAGAGAACAGAAAATTTCCAGGAAGCAATGACTATTGATGAATGTTGACATAAGGAAAGGCTTCTCTCTGCAATATGTTCAACTTCTCTCTCTCTTGAACTCTCTCAAATCTTCCTCCATAAAAATTTAAACATCCTTGAGTTGCTTGATTAAAAAAAAAAATCCTCCCTCACACTCCTATAGACCTTTATCTTATATTCATTTCTTAGCCAAATTTCTAGGCTTATCCATATCCACTTTATGGCTTTCCTCCTGACCCATTAATTTGGCTCCTGCCTCCATTGCTTTATGGAGGCAATACTTGCTTAAGAGTACCAATGATCTTCACATCGCTAAATACAAAAGCTGGTTCTCAGTCTTCATTTACTTACTATCTAAGAAACCTTCTTTTTGAAATCTCCCTTCCCTTGGCCTCTGTGTGTGTGTAAATACACTTACATATATTTTAAATCTCTGTGCATCTACCATTAGTGATTCCTGTTAAAGAATCTCTTCATAGGAGCATTTGGGTAGAACTCCTGCATAAATAATTGTTCATCAAAAACCCTAAAGACAATCTGCTGCAAGTAAATATAAAACTGTAAATAAAACATATCCTAGATAGAAAAATGAGACCAGAAATCTTTTATTCTCTGAAATGAGAAATTATAAAAGCCACCTTAAAAAGAATACTTATTCAAATTAGATTAGGACATTCATCACATTTAATAAGGTGGTCAGGGTTGACATCATGCAAACAATAGACATGTAACTTATTAAACAAATCAATGAAGGATTAGCTACTCGCTGGGACTTGACCTTGACGATATGAGATAGAACTGTGTAAAACAAAGAACAGGGGTCTGCATGAGAAGAAGGAAATAAGACCCTTGAAGTAAAAATTTGTCAGTTTCCACTGATGCTCAGGACAGACAGCACTCTTTTAATATGCAGAAATATCCTGGCATGTAGAAAAACAAGCAACCCTACTGGATCAATCATTGTAGATATGCCTTATCATCATCTGATCCCCTCAGTCTAGAATCATCCATTCATTCAACAGCTTTCCGTCAAGTATCAACTTTGTGGCAGGCACCACAGTATAGGAAGTGGGTTTCAGGAATAAGATGCTCAAGGAGAGGCGAGTCTATAGAGAGAAGGAGGGTAGTACTTAGACAATTACAAAGTGGTTGGAGCACTCTGTTCACCGAGGTCCCTGTTGATGTGTGTGCCCTCTCCTAACAGCCTACTAATGTACTCCTGGTTCTTGAGTCAGGCGTAACTTCTGCCACAAATTAATAAGGCAGTATTCGGTTTATCAGCAAGTCTCTTGTGAATTTATTAGCAGGAATTGGGCTCTCTAGGCAAACGCATCCAATCTAATATCTGCAAATGCAAAGTTGAGGTCCAGGCCCCAAAACCATGAAGACTCTATCTCATAAGACTCTGTCTGAAGCAGCAGATTGATACTTTTGACAACTCTTAGAAACAGGAAAAACCACTTATCAGCAACACTCAACTCTCACAAGCCAGGTCTCCCTAGGTTATGTTCATTATAAAAGTACACGGACTCTCAGCTTATTCTATAGCAATGATTCTCAGACTTTGGTGAGTATAGGAATCCCCTGGAGAGATTATTTTAAATGTCAATTCCTAGGCTCCACCCTAAGATTTTCAGATCCAGAAAGTTTGAGAGAGGACCCAGAAACATGTTTCTTTTTCCCCCCAGCACTCTAGGTGATTCTGATATGGATTGTATCCAAGACTACACTTTAAGAAACATTCTTTAATATTGACACTAAAACTGGTTTCCATAAATTTAAGGTATATGCACTAAGGTATATGCACTAATGTATTAAGTGACCTCTATAAGCTTATTTTTATTACTAATTACAGACTCATTACTATTACAGTTCAAAATTCAACTCATAGCCTTATAGATAGGGCCTGCATAGTCCCATTGTTTTATCCAGGCCTGCCTTGCCCCTGTCCCCAACCAAAGCGAGGACTCTCTGGCCTGCTCTGTGCTCTGCATCCTAAAACACTTAACCCTTCCAAGAAGCCCATCCCAAATAATCCATTTTATGATGGCTTTTCCTTACTCTGCTCATCTCTGGTCCTTGGTGTAGTCATATAGATTACTTCGCATAATACACATTTGGATACATGTTATATTATTGTTTTATTTTTGTATCTTGCATAGATATTAGAAATAACATGCAAAATTGTTTGATAATTTTTAAATCCAAATGATGATTAGGCACAAACAGAAATGAATCCACTCTCCCTCTGACACCGGCCAGAGTGCATCCCTGTGATCTCCTCACTGATATTTCTCCCTTTTCTAACCAAATTGATCCTATTCACATCAGGTGTTTGGTTTCGATGTGAGCAAGTTTAGTACCAAGAAGGGATCATATATGACAAGAGGAAGAAGTAGAACATGAAAAGCAACCAGATCTGAAATTCTAGATAGAAGACTAATTTTCTTAATAGTAAAGATAGGAAACCTCGAGACTCTGGGTAAGACAAGTGAATGTAACAAAATGTTAATTGAGAACTTAGAGTGTTGCCTCAGAAATGGTAGTGTAAGACAAAGCTAATAATAGAGACACCAGATACTCCACCTTTTAAAGAAATCTGCAAAAAATTGAGAGCCAGGTGCAGCCTGTGTGGCTCAGTGGTTTAGTGCTGCCTTCAGCCCAGGGCGTGATCCTGAAGCCCCGGGATCAAGTCCCACATCGGATTCCCAGCATGAAGCCTCCCTCTCCTTCTGCCTGTGTATCTGCTTCTCTTTCTCTCTGTGTCTCTCATGAACAAATAAATAAAATATTTTTTAAAAAATTGGAAGTCAAACACTCCCTCCATGGCCTACCAGAAGAAAGTCACACCAGTCCTACAACTCTCCCCTGGCCAATGATCATTCCAATCCCCAGACCCTACCCCCCCAACCAACCTTAGAAGCAATATACTAAAGAGAGGAAGAGAAGTGGAGAACAATAAATGTCATGCCTAGTGAGGAAGGGCTCCAGCTCTCAAACCAGCAACTTGCTAATTTACTTCTTAATTGCCTTTTGTATGCTGCGTAGTATTTCAGAGATCAGTGGAGGATATTTCCAGGCATTATACAAAGATGCCACCTAAGAGCCAATAGTTCCATTTCAACTGAGTTGCCATCTTTGCCAATATGGTATGTCAGTAACTGAATGCTCACTCCCAGAGCCTGAAATACAACTTTCTTTTACACAGATTTTGTAATGCTGTGACTGTGAGTTGAACATGTAAAAGTTATTTATACTCTTTATTGATTCTTAACAAAAACAAAACAAAATTCTGTCTTGGCAGGGGTCAGTCCTGAAAACCAAAATACACTACTTACTTAGTAAATGAACTTCGGGTCTGATACCACCAAGGTTAAGCACTCCATTGAGAAAGAGAGACACTGCAGGGCACTCTTCTTCCCAGATGTGGCAGCAGAGTGATTCTGGAGGTTGATGCAACGTTAACCCTCAAGTGAACTGGAAAAAGAGTCTGATGTTTTTACCACTACCCAAAAGCAATTCAAGAGGAGAGTAGAAAAAAGCCCCAAATTTCTCCTGCAAGATATTGGGTGGAGAAAAAGCATCCCAGATTTAGTAGCATGGTAGCTCTGGATGAGCCAAATGATTCAAAAATTCATTTTGCATCATCCATTACATTAAAATGATGCTCTTCAGCTTTCAGACACAGTACCATTCTGTCATCATCCACATGTGTTAAGATGAAAGCAAGACTCCATTTATTTCTAGTTTCTTTGATGAAAGATGCTGTGATGTGTATGTGATATTTACTGATACATCAATTCACAATTGATTGTGATTGTCGCAAAAATGGAAAACTTCAAACAATGTAAAATGGAGATGGATCTCTGCCATAAAATACAGAGGACAATCATTCATCTGAGTGTGTCTCTGCATTCCTACTTTCAGTAACTCAGTATGTAGACCTGTCTAAACCATACTCCCTTTCCATCCAGACCACAATCTGGACCCCATTAGACCAGATACTTTACCTTACTGCAGTTGTAACACCAGGGAAAACCACATGGGACTTTAGAGAATGTGGATCAGGTTAACAGCTTGGTTTTGTCACTTACCAGCTGGGTAACCCAAAGCATATATATATCTTAAAAACTCTCACAGCCTCAATTTTATATTCTTTGCATATAAAATTTGGACAATGCTTTAACTCCTTCCTTCGTTTGTCGGGGAGTTTTAAGTTAAATAATACTTGGGGAAACACCTAGTACTGATGTTCCTGAGCACAAATGCTCTGTAATTCATCTTTTCAAAACTCTATCAATGATGATATCTTTCTAAGTTATCCTCCACCTTACTAGTTCTTTATCCTTCTCTGCTACCTGTTATAGCTGTCACAAAGTTTCCAAGTACAAATGAAGTGACCCTCGTCAAGCAATAAAGAAACAAATCCTCGAACAGCTACTTCCCATCTGACAGTTGGTATGCATATGCTTCACTGACTTTACTGTTTAGCCATGAAACCTTCATCATAAGTGTCATTTGGCTTTAACTTTGCAATAAGGTAATTATAGTGCTGGGCTTATTAAAAACAGACTCCATCACAGAAGACTTTGACGGATGTTGGTTGAAGTTCTAACGTGACAGGCAACTGGGATGAGCAAGTACACAGCAAAGCCAAAGACATTATGTTGCAAATGCTGTTTATTTTCTGTCAACTATAAACTATGCAGTAAATAACACATTATAAAAGAGATCCAGAAATAACATTAAGCTAAAATGGAACCATCAATTATTCTCTCTTCTTTAGCTTTCCAAAGATTTTTTTTCCTTTCACTATTGGTACTTTCTTCTTTATTCGTTAATTGCTTTTTTCCCTGACTCCCCTGTTCTGCTCCAGTGCCTATAAATCATTGTAAAAAAGATAAAATGTTACTATTATGAAACGAGTGTAAAAATGGTATTTAAATAAATTTGCTTTTGCCATCGAGCCAGCTCTCTCTAACCTTTAAGTAAAAGTTTAAAGCTTCTACTGAGAATGTTGTAAACTCTTTTCAGCAGAGTACAGGTATTTTTAGCACTCACACTATTTTACACTACTTTAGGCACTGGGCAGAGTCCAGAAGTGAAGCAGTCACTTCACTTTTTTGAGTTTTGAGGTGTAAATTTAAAAGATATAGGAGGAAGTTCAAGGCTTTACTGTAAGGAGAAACTTTGAAACATATCTGCCTATAGTACTGAATCACAAATGACTCCAAATTAGCCCACTGCAAGAACAGAATGATAATAAATGGAGTAAATGGGGGAAAGGAGAAGAAAAAGTCAGTGAAAACTTAGGTCTAATCTAACCCAGATCCACATTGGCCACCATGCCCACATTCATGCTGTAGGAAGTCATTCTAGTTTCACTGGCTTTCTTTCCCCCATGCAGAAGTCCAGGTTCACACCTAGATCAGTAAGCAGTTTCTGAAATCATGCTAAACACTGCTTTCATAGGTAAGCTCATCGTTCAAACATTTTGAGTCCCTACTACCTGTCACATTGTGGGATCCAATTGTGCATGAGACAGAAATGGCCCCCATTCTCAAGGAGCTTCCACTTTATATCTAGATCCACTCTTAAGATAGTCGGGATTAACAATGAAAAGTCTTTTATTTTCTCCAGGATCATGCCCACTGGATATATGTATGTTACTACTACGGAGCCTCTTTATTACACAATCTTTGGTGAGCATATCACTGTTACATGTAAAATAATATGGAGATAGGAGCCTTCAGTTACTCCAATTAAACAGATCCATATATACGAGTCAAAGCAGAGAAGTGAATGGAACTAAATGAGATGGAATTGAAGAAAGTTCTATAATGGGGCTAATGTATGCATCTCAATTCCATCAGTGGGTTACAAATCACTATTTAGTAAGCAACACTATGAATAATAGAAACCAGAAGCACAAAGACACATACAATAAAACCCAGTAAGTGAAGTCCCGTAATTCAAGTTCTCATGGAAAATATTACATAGCTCAGGTGTATAGTGATGCCAGTGGCAGTGGGCACATTGAATAGTGGCCAAAATCACTTATAATCAAAGCTCCTTTTGAGCCACCAGTCCACCATTAACCTTTTCAGCCAGATATAGATAACCCATTCCATGTTAAAAACAATAATAAACAAATCCCAGTACATTTCATTAGAGAAATTTAAATTCTTTGCATCCCTGCAGGTAACTGGAGATTCTCTAAAATGTCTCAAAACACCGTTATTGGAAATCACTATCTGGTTATCAAAGTGCTACATGAACTACAAGGCTTTAGGAAATATTAATTGAAAAGAGTATCCCTTAGAGCTTTTTTGGCTAGCACAAAGTACCATGGGAATAATTGGAAAGTATTTGAAACCACTACCCATTACTACAATTCAATAGGAATAAGATATAAGAACCACAAAGCTGATGTACTTAGATAAAAGGATTAAATCTCATTGATGAAGTGCCACAAAGAAATCCCCACCATATCAGGCTAGCACAGAGATGTGCCTCTGTTTCTTCAATTCTCTGATCACTAAAATTCTCTAAAACCATCAAATAAAATTTTGATAATTTTATTAAGTACTGTAAGAAAAGTGAGCACTATTATAAAACAGATGTTTCTGTTCATAAAAGGAAGTCACAGGAAAGTTGTACATGGCACTTAAGATATAAGCAGTAGTCACTAAATCCTCTTTGATCTTGGGAGTTTCTTAAAGCTCCCATTTCCCTAGAGTGTATACATTTGTTGCTTGTTGATTTTGTCACTTTTCCAGCAGCGTATTTTGGCAGATGGGCAGTAGATCATGCATGGCCCTGTAGCCACTTCAAAGACTACAATTTTACTCTGAGTCACATGGTGATCCCTGAGGCAGTTTGCCTTGACTTACCTTTCTCTTCTTAAAAGCAGCTTCTTGGAGTTGCCATCCTATCCCTCACTGTACAGACAGTTGGGGGCTTACACAGTTACCTGCCTGCTTGTGATTTTTTAAAGTTTTAACTACCAAGGGTAAAGTCAGTTGGATATCGAATCAGATCATTTTGGCCCCTGTCCTGGGTCCCATATGTCAGAGATCCTCCCTTTGTCTGGCCCTCTCCTGGTTGTGCTGCCTCTTCCTATAGGCTGAGGAATCCAAGAGGTCAAGGGACTTTCTCACCCAGGCCTGCCTCCCTCCTTTTAAAAAACACTCTAGTGCCCAGGAACTTTCTGCCCAAATGGGAGACTCTCATTCCCAGGCCCTGTGAGGCCCTTCTTTCCTGGTCCACCTTCCTTAGCGAGGCCATGCTTCCCTGGTGTGGAAACTCCTAGATGAAGGGTGGCCTGGTAGCACCTGTTTACAAAAGGGATAGACCTTGGTCTTTCAGGCTGGGGTAGGGGTCCCCATGCATGGCCCAGAGGCCCCCTGAGATGTGGATGGGCTAGAGGGGGCTGGTAGGACCAGCATCCTATCCAATCCAACTCTGGCTCTTCAAATGCCCGGTTGACTAGGTATCAAAGCACTCAAATGATCAACCAGAAGACTCCAACATTCCTGCCAAAAGTAAGAGTGAGATCTCTCCTCTCCACCTGGTCCTAATTGCAATAAGAAGCCATTTCCCCCATGCAGGTCTGCTTTCCTAGCTCCCCTGGTTTATTCACTTTATCAAAATGGATTTCCAGATAGGGCAGATATAAATTCCCATTATCACCTGAGCACATTTCTCTCACGTCCCCGTGTTCCCAGGCTGCCAGCTTTCTATGAGATAAGTCACCCAATCACCCCCACTGTTCTCCTTCTAGCCACAGGTCATCAGACACACCATGGAAATGGATTATCCCACTCCCTTCAGCTGGGAGGCAATAACTGTCCATCCAAATGGCTATGGCCAGCAGCAATCACTTTTTAAAGGGACTGAGCACATATGAACAATTTTAACTTGAACATAACATATTTTCAACAGTTAAATAGTAGCTTTCTCCATAAGAGTACTTCTTAGAAGTGCTTTCCAATCTATTATCTCCTTTTATTATCTTAACATCTCAGGGAAGCAGGTAAAGTAGTTGAAGGAACAGAATCCCAGGAAGAGAATGAAGGATTTGACCGTGGACTCTTAAATGAGAGCATTCCTACTAAGTCTAAATCCTGACATAGACCTCACCCCAATGACCTTTCTGGTGCCCCCCGCAGATCCTGCCCCTGTATCTGCCTTGGGCAACCCTCCCTCCCGCCACCCAGACAGCCTCAATTTCTCCATCCATCTCAAAGTCTCCTGCGATAGCTCTCCCTTTCTGCCACATCAGGGTTCCTTCCATATTTGGAATGAAACAAATGTAAAAGGCTATCTGTTTTCCAGTGAAACTCCATATCCCTGCTCCAGGCACCATGTGGGGAACTCAAAAGACCCCGGCTCCTGGTTGTCATGGAGCTTACTGCCAGAGGCAGGGAATAGTCAATAAACTGGAACACAAACGACAAACAAGAGGGCTCTGCCTCTGAGCTCACGATTTGCATGCATGCCAGTCCAACAGCATTCTGCTGGAAGCACTGTGTCTTCCACCTGAGACTTGTTCCGCCCAGCCTGATCCTCACCAAGGACAGGCAAAAGCACTGCAGACTTGGGAGCCCCAGGAACAGCCCTCAATCAATGACAGGTGACAGTAGTGGATAATCACGCCAGATTCCTCTCCTCCCAGGAGGGACAACTTCAAGGCAAGCTCTGCTACACTGTCACTCAAGTTCCCTATGGCCATGAGCTTCAACTCGCCACAATGGTCACCTGCTCATTAAAGTACCCTTTCTTGAAAAGTCATTTGAAAGGTCTGGCTGCCATTAGATCCTGCGCCTCCTCCATCCCAACACCATCTAGGACACAGGACACATCACCAGCCCCTTGAGATGGCTCAGTTAGAGAACATAGGAAGTCTAGAAGTTAGAGTAAACTTTAGCAAAAAAAAAAAAAAAAATTTTTTTAACTGATCCAAGAATTTTCCTGTGGCTAACAGAGAACTTCCCAAATCTGTAGCCCCACATACCCCCACTGACATCAAAAATGTATTCATCAAAACCTTTGTGAAGAAAGTCATGGGAAGCACAACTCGATATTACTGCTCCCAGACACGCCCCAAGCAGCAACAGGCTCAAGTGCTGCATCACATATATAAAAGTTTAGAAAATTCTGTCACTTTCCTGGTAAGTCATTTTGAATTAAAAAGGAAATGTCTTTTGCTAATAGGAGAGAAATGAAGGTCAACATATCTGACCATCTGGCCCCTGATTTCAAAAGATCACTGCTTTTAAGTACTCCCTGCTCTTAATGGTGCTGTACTAATGCATATTCCTCCTGAGAGGAACTACTTTGCCATTTTGTTATTTAATGCCGATGCCATAGCAGCAAAGGTTAGAATCTTGCACCTTTTAGGGCAAAAAGATGAGGCTAGTTAGGCTGATGCTTGACAAGCAGTCAGAATAAATTAGTTCCCCTCTCTGAAATGTTCCTTTGTCAGCTCTGTGTGGGGGGAGGGGGGTCAGTCACTACTTTCTTCCACTAATGCCGCCAAGAGCAGAATATCAGATGAGATGCAGAGAAGTTTACTTCAAAATCATTGCTTAAAGCTAAAGCATCATGATGTCTATCCACACGTTGCCTGCTAGTCCATCACCCTGCCCTCAAAGGTTGATTCCATTTTCACCACTGTTCCCAGGAGTTATTTCCTAGGAGGCAGATTCTTTTGTGGGAGAACATGTTACTAAATTTTTTAAAGCATATACTTCCTAAAGAATTACATAGGGAAACTTCTCTCAAAATGAAGCAAACAAAAGCAATCTCCCACGTTTTTTAAAAAGGAGATTTTGTTTAAAAGAATAGTAAGTAGCAATTTCATTTCCTTTAATTCTGGATATTTTCAGGAAGTTGTAAATCACAAAAGAATTTCTTCTTGGTTGAATTTTTTTTTTCAATTTCAGCTCTCACAGCATTTTCATCTGAAATTTCAGTGTGGTGTCACTAGGTAGTAATAGAAAGTATCCCACACTTGAGATCTAAAAAGGTGTTTTGCTGGAGAATCAAGATAGCAGGTCTCTCATTCTGCACTAGGGTCTGAGGGTTATAACCAGAGCAGTAACGAGGAAAGTCTGCTACAAACCCTATTGCAAAGTCATCATGGGGGAACTGAGGCAGTCATGCTTTTTAATTGATTCCTAACCCATACTAGCAAATGGGAAGTTAAATTTTGATCCTGAACTTTGTGTTTTGAGTTGCATCACTATCTTTTCTAATTCTCAAAGTAATTATCCATTTAGCAATATTCATGTAAATAACCATTCTGTTTGTGAAATAAACCCCAGTGAAATCATTCGTTTTAATTTATATATGTGAATGCAGTAGAAAAATAATGAGCTACAATTTCTATTCTATTTATATGTGTAGGTATAGTCAAAACAATAGGTGAAATTCATTAATTCCACAAATTTTAGGGGCTGCCTATTCTTTGCCAGGCACAGTTCTAGGTCCCAAGAAGCAGCAATGAACAAAACAGATAAAACCCTTCACCCTGGGCAGCCCCGGTGGCCCAGCGATTTAGCGCAGCCTTCAGCCCAAGGCCTGATCCTGGACCCCTGGGATAAAGTCCCAAGTCAGGCTCCCTGCATGGAGTCTGCTTCTCCCTCTGCCTGTGTGTGTGTGTGTGATGAATAAATAAATAAAATCTTTTTTTAAAAAGCGGTTTAAAAAAAAAAAACCTTCACCCATTAAGTTTACATCCTAGTGAGGAAATACAAACCAATCAACAAGCCAGATATATGTATGTTTATGCCAGAGTTAGTAAGTGCAAAGGAGAAAAATGAAGCAGAAGTGAAGAACAGGGAAGAGGGTGGCTATTTTAAACAGAGGGTCTGGGAAGCTCCACTGATGAGGCGAAATTTGAACAGAAACCTAAAAGTGAATAAAGAGCCATTTCTAAATCGAGAAAGATTCCAGTCTAAAGTAATGGCAAGTGCAAAGGGCCTGCAGTAAGAGTAGGCTTGGGGTTTATAAGGAATATGAAGGAAAATATGGCTAATCTGAATGAGCAGTAGGAAAAGTAGTGGGAAATGAGGAGAAAGAGGTAGTAAGCAGAGGAGTGTAGCAGATCATTCAGGGCATTGTAGGTGGGTGTGAAGAACTATTTGTCAAGTAACTGTTATAAGCCAGGCACTGACTAATAGGTCCTTGAATCGGACCACACATTCCCTACTACATAGAGTTTACTTCTAGTAAATATACACACACAGACAGATACAATCCACTTCCATTTCTTATCCCCTTCCTAATCCTAAGCAATTTGATAATTATTCTCCAGTCAGTAGAGGAATCAAGACCAAATTCTACGGGAAATAAAATTGCCTACCCCTCATTTTGCCCTGAACAGAGCTGAGCCTGAGTCTCATAGCTCATAGGGAGCCAAAGCAATGCAACAGTTGTATTTTAACAGGAATGGCAGCAAAATACATTTTAATATCAAGAATTTCTACTTGTGTTAAAACAAGAAATCCTTGGAACAACTGGGTAGCTAGTGGTTGAGTGTCTGCCTTTGGCTCAGGTTGTGATCCCGGGATCCAGGGATGGAGTCCCACATCAGGCTTCCTATGGAGCTTCTCCCTCTGCCTATATCTCTGCCTCTTTGTGTGTGTCTCTCATGAATAAATAAAATCTTTTTTTAAAAAAAGAAACCTTTGACAAAATTAAAGCAAACTTCAAATATAAATATAACTCTTCTCTGGAGAAACATTTTAAAAAGTAAGTCTGAAGGCTAAGATACAGACCATTTTCAACAGCTCCCAGGACTACTGATCATCATCTTATTTATAATTCATATTAATTAATTCTAAATTTTAACTTGGAAGTAAGCCATTACTCTCTGCTCTAGCTTGTTCCTTGGTTTAAGTTAAGACTTCAAAGCCCCTAGTGTTTCTACTTTGTTCCTAACAAGAGCAAATTCACCTGCCATCCTGTGATATTGTTCCGATGGCAATTAGCACTGCGGGCAGAGGACCACCCACTACCTCCCACTCACCTAGACCCCACAGTGCTATGTGCTCTTCACTACCAGAGCTGGAATTAACTAACTCTTAACCATCCAGAAATTTCATAACTCTCATCACCACCCCCAACACACACACACACACACACACACACACACAGAGTTAATTGGGCTCTGTAGCCACCTGTAGGTACTAACCAATAACTTATTTCCATTAATGGCTTTGTTTTGTTCCCTTTGGAGGATCTTTCCTCCATAAGTGTCCTGAGTTCAATGCCCTGTCTCTTCATCCTCCTCCCTTACTGATTCCTGGATGTTACCAGCTTCCTGCCAGGAAATAAAGGTGAAGTGTGGGCAAGGGGTAGAGGCCAGGTTGTTTCCCCCCACTCCCAAAAGCAGCAAAGCACTCCCACCTGCCCATCTCCTTTCAAGTCAGGACTCAGTGGATTAATCTGTCCAGAATGACAGAAGTTAATTAATTCACTGCCTCTGCCCTGATTGCCCTTAGCAATTGGCTTTGGTGCATAACTAAATCCCAACTAGAGGCATTTCTTAGAGATTTCGTTAACTTATACTACAAGAGAAACTTTATCAGAATTTAGAGCAGAAAATTCGCTGGTTGTCAGAGAAACCTTTTCCCACTGATTGAAATCTCTAAATCCCCATCTTCCAACAGAGGTTATGTCCTCATTACTCAAGGTTATAGTAAGAAAGACCCTGATTTCATGCTGTTCTGTCAAATTAAAGAAATAAACATCCATTAGCCCTTACACCAATCAAAAGCCCCTCCTTGCAGGGTCCTGGAAGACGAGCAGGGACACCAGTTAGGAACTAAAGCAAGGATCTGGTGTGGGAATGACCATAACATGCATAACTCCTGCAGGCAAGTCTAGCCACAGCCAGTCATTGACTGACAGACACACAGCCCAACCAGCCAGCTTCCGTTCAGCCCTACTCCGGAAATCACTCTGTGCCACTGCGGAAACCGTTTGTGCCTTTTCCAGCCCATTAATTTCTCTGTATTTAAGAGGAACAGCATTTCCATCTCTTGATTAGATTTCGTTCATTAAACCCTCATCTCACTTCCCAACCTGCCAAATTTTCATCGGTAGAGTTCTGGGATTCAGACACCACAACCCATTAAGCACAACATCTTGGAATTGACCATTTTGTTTTACAAAGCCCTCTCCAGACTGTCTATCTCACATACATTCATGTAGCAAAAGATTAAATATAAATGGATGTTTTCTAAAGCATTTTGAATGCATTATTATTATTATTGGCTTCACACTTTACAAACTATTTCCATTTTGCAGAATATTCTTAACCATATATAATATGCAAAGAGGGGAGACCCCACATTCTTGTTTGTTTATACTATTTAAAATAACCATTCATTAACTTTCTTTTTTTAATTTTTATTTTAATTAGTGAGAAAGGGAAATACACACACACACACACAAACACACACATGATGCTTTGGAAGGATGTTGTTTCAAGTCTTTAAAGTAGAAGATTTTGATGGTCAAAACATATTCTGCCAGAAAGGAGGAGTCAAGTGGAAAAGCCTGAACCCTGAGGGAAAGCCATGGAAGGAACCCCCATAGTTCATTCCGTTTCTCTGGATGTGATCTCTGATCAAAGGAGGCTGGTCAAGGGGGAGTATGAAAGAGCTCCAGGGGACAGCCAGGCAACATCAAGCTGTATAGGTCAGCCCTCACACTTCTTCCTTACAAGCAATGTAACATCGCCTTCCAAAGAATTGGCCTGACAAGACCCCATAGGACTGATCACTCTCACAGAAGCCATCAGTGGCAGAAGCCTCCCTCCCCCATGAGGGGAGCTCGAAGTACCTGAGAATCCAGTTTTGCCCCCAGGAGCTGGAAAGACAGCCCAGAGGACGGGAGCTAAGAAAATATCACAAGCCTAGACACCTTGATCCAAATCAAGAAGGGTTTAACCATGGGAAGCAGCAATGTCAGCAGTTTTACAAATGATCACTCAGCCTCAGGAAACTAAAGCACAGCTGTCCTCTGTGGAAAGTCACACACTGGTTTAAATATTTGGGACTTACAGCCTGATGTGGAAGTTAATCATGTCAGAAATGAAAAAATTCAGATACAATTTCTCACGTTTCCTGATCAGGCTGTTCTACAATGTGATTAACACTGTGATCACAATAAAAATGTTTTATTTAGTGGATAATTGTATGTACCGGTATCTACCATTTCCAAATGTCTCCTTTTATTACCCTTGTTCAAGAAAGTCTTAATATTTAAGTGATTTACTGATCACTTAAAATGCCAGCCTTGCCATTAGGAGGTACATTCACTATACGTTGCTTAATTTTATAGTACATTATTTCTTTATAAACAGACACATTACTGTAGAACATTAATTAAACCTTTTCCCCATTATGCACTACATTTCGAGGACAACAGTGTAACCAAGTGTTGGTCTGACAGATATGCCGGGGCCTCCATTTCTTGGCTCACAGAGGAAGCACACTCCCTGAGAAGTGGTGCTACTGGGACTCTAGGATTAGGCAACAGACAGCTCTGATTTGTGAAAGATGCACTTAATGAATAATGCATGGCAGATGCGCTTCAACAACCCAATTTGCTGAACTATTTAGCATCAATAAGCTAGCTATAATAGAAACAGAAGGCCTTTTAGAGCTAGGTTATGAGAAGAGTTTTAATAAAATGATATCACTCCAATCATGTGCATCACATTTGCATTTAGTAGAACCTGGTGTTTAGATTGGTATAAAAGAAAACTTTTGCAGCCACATCTTTGTAAAGCCTCACTCAGAAATATGTTGGCAGATGGGTGCAGTGTGAGGATCAGCCATCAGGGAAGGATCGAGAAAACATCAAGCAAGGTCTTCTCCCTGCACATCACTCAGTATACAAAAGGCCAAACTCTGATTTCAGAATACCCTTCTGGTTGAAAAAAATAAATCTAGTGAGAAGCACAAAGCTACAAGCAGATTTTCTATTTGCTTTGAGACTAAATGACAAGTATTACATTGACATTTCTTATGGAATAACATATTTTCTCACATTAACAGAAAAGGGCAAGAGTAGGGTCAAGAAATGAATCTTCAGTAAATCATTTGCTAAACATATTTAAATTGTGTATCTTATATTTCCCTGTTGAGGCCCTACTCTCCAAAATTAAAAAGCAAGAACAAACTCCCATGGCCTAATATCTGAGAAAACATGCAAATGCTAAGTGCAAAGTGTCCACTTAGCACAATTTACATAAAAATTTACCATTTAGTACCTTCCCATTGATAAGAATAAGAAAACTACAGCCACATCTAATTTCCTATACTAGTAAGATAGGTGAAAAGCAGAACTAAATTTGACAAGTATAGGATTTTACTGTTGCATCAGGAGCTACTTACTGAGTGAACAGAGGTGAGTTCGGCATTCAATATACACAGACTTAGGAGAAGTTTTTGCTAGCCAAAGACTGATCATGTTCCATACAGAATGGCCAAAGCCATCTTCCAAGGGAAGCACATTAAAATTCCCCCTAAATCTAGCCATGTTGTATCCCTGAAAGCCTTGAAATCCAATTACATCTCTGAAGCCTAGTAGTTGGCCAAACAGAAGGAGGGATCCCAACTTCTAAGCAGAATCTCACTATGGCTCAAGATCTTCGACCACTGGTAAAGGATCTCACATGAATGTCAGACCAACTATGGGAGGAAAGGTCTGCTCTCTTAGGTGACTTAACTGCTTATTTAGATTATTTGAGCAATTAGGGCCTCAGAGAAAGTCATTGTCAATTGTCATTGTCATTGTCAATGCAGGCCACCCAGTTTCTGCTGAGGAAAGAACTAATGACTCTGTTGAATAGCTTCTACTTGCCAGGCACTGTGCAAATGAGCCACATACTGTGGGCAAGATGAATACTGATTTGAGAGATGATAGATAGATAGATAGATAGATAGATAGATAGATAGATAGATAATAGATAGATGATAGATAGATAATAGATAGATAGAATTATACATATTATATATTTTACATGTATACACACATATATATATATGGACGCCTGGCGGCTCAGTGTTTAAGTGTCTGCCTTTGGCTCAGGACATGATCCCAGGGTCCTGGGATCGAGTTCTGCCTCAGGCTCCCCTCAGTGAGCCTGCTTCTCCCTCTACTTGTGTCTCTGCCTCTCTCTCTGTGTTTCATGAATAAATAAATACAATCTTTATATATATATATATTTACATATATATAATATACACAGTGAGAATAAGATTAGAAAAGATGAATATTGGATTGACAAAAACAAAAATAAAGTGAAGGGAAAAAACAAAGTAAATACTTTGCAACACAGCTTTGGGAAAAGGATAAACTGAAGAGAAATTAGACAAAGAGGGTCCCTATTGGGACTATGCTCTTCTTTCTTCTCTTTTATTTTCCTTTTGCATTTTTTTATTTTGACATATTTGATCCATGCAAAATAACTTGTGTAATAGTTAAAGTTAAAAGCATAATAATGAATACTCATGAATCCATCACGCAACTTAAAAAATAGAAAGTAATTTGTTGATGCCCCTGACAGTCCCTTTGGGACTACACTCTTGTCTGTCTTGGAGAAGGTGCTGGATGAGCAGGCTGACAGGCTCTGCTATACCTTGGCATGGAATTTTCCTGAGCAGCGTAGACTCATATATCCCTGAGTACTAAGGAAGAGGATAGAGAAATAGCTCACAGGCATGTTTCTCCTTAGCATCCCTAACCTAAGTGGATGTCTACAAATGCCCCCAAACTTCTGCTGAGCTAGGCATCCAAACTATTCTGCCTAAGGAATCCTACTTCATAGGTGAGGTAAGATTCCTGCCATAGGAATGAATACATATATGATCTCAATGAGTCTTCCACTTTATAGGAGGAAAGAAGCCAAGATTTATAAATATAAATTGTCCATGTCATAAATAGTCTTGGAAATTAGGTGTGGCTGTCCCCACAAAGCCCTGAGATAGCACCCCTCAGACCTGAACAGAAGCTGAGCATCCAGAGTGGGACTCCATAGGATCCAAATACTGTGGCTCAAAGAGTCTCATCTATACTATAATTAACTTCAAATCCCATCTTAAAAAAAAGGAAGAAAAATATGACAGAAGTCCTTAAGTTCAATATGTCTAAGAAAAACTCATGACTTTCCATTTCCCACTTCCAACAAAATCTGTTCCTGCTCCTGTTTCCTTTCTCAGTGACTGGTTCCCACACTCATCTAGCTCTGCCAGCCAAGGATGTGGAAGTCATTTTGGACCTTTCCATCACCCCCAGACACACGTACATATACCACATACCCAGTCCATCACCAAATACTGCCAACTCTATTTTCTCAATCTGCCAGTGCTATCACTTCTCTCTCTGTCTGCTGCTACCACTCCAATCCAGGCTACTATCACCTCCCCTGGATAGCAGCAGCCTCCCACCCTCACTCCATATCAAGCATAGTCTCACACAGCCCCTTCCACTCTGTATATCATAACCGGAATATTCTTTTTGAAATGTATACATGATCACATCCCCACTCCACTACCCCTTCTTTCCCCAGCTCTTAAAACATACCAATGGCTGGGGTGCCTGGGTGGCATCTGCCTTCAGCTCAGGTTATGGTCTCAGAGTCCTGAGATGGAGCCTGATGCAGGAGTGTGCTCAGCGAGGAGTCTGCTTCTCCCTCTGCCCCTCCCCACCCGCTGCTTGTTCTCTCTCTCTCTCTCTCTCTCTCTCTCTCTCTCCCTCTCTCTCTCACTTTCACTCTCTCTCTCAAATAAATAAATAAAATCTCTCAAAAAATTTTAAATAAACATTAAAATAAAATATACCAATGGCCTCCCCTTGTTAATACATAAGATAAGAGATAAGATCTTAACATGGCCATGCATGGACAGTCTCTCTAGATTCATACCAGATTATTCTCCTTCCCTCTGTGTATTCCAACTACTTTTAGTCTTATTTGCAGTCCTTCA
Source organism: Vulpes lagopus (assembly GCF_018345385.1). Lineage (NCBI taxonomy): Eukaryota > Metazoa > Chordata > Mammalia > Carnivora > Canidae > Vulpes > Vulpes lagopus. Next base: position 47,676,839 of record NC_054829.1, on the reverse strand, counting down.
AATGTTCCATGTTCCTTTTATAAGACCTTTACAGGCACAGAGAATCACCCAAAACATTCCTCCCCCCTCCCAACTAACTAGTAACTCCTCTCTGTCCTTCAAACTTCAGTTTAAATGCCCCAAAGTAAGACATGCCCTCCTATTAGACACTCACACAACATCTTGTACCTTCCCTTCCTGGCACTTATCAAGGTTTATACATATCATACATGTACTTATATGGTTATTTGATTCTCTCTTTGACTCAGTTGTAAGCCTATGATGGCAAGGATTGCGTCTACACTGTCACCTCTGAATCCCTAATACCAAACACAATTCCTGACTCCTAGTAGGCACTTAGTAAATATTTGCAGATGACAGAAGGGAAGAATAACAGAAGGGAAGGAGGCAGGAAGGAAGGAATGCTACTAATTTGCCTCCTAGGGCTGGAGACTGGCTTAGGAATTGGGGTGGGCTTAGGCAGCCCACCTGCTAAGAGCAAGAGGAACAGGTTATCAGGAGGGCTGCCAAAAAATCCGCTCCACTCTCCCCGGGAATGGACTTGCTTGGCCACCTTCAAGGCTGCCTTTTGTAAGCCAGCATCTCCCTAATGGGATCTCTTCTAGCATTTGTCCTACTTTTATTTGAGGCAAAATCAGAGAGTGGGTAGGATCTAAGAAAACATTATTACCTCGCATTGACCACATTTATATAAGCGCTACCCATCTGTCAAACAAGGTTACTACAAAGTACCCCGGCCAGTTAGTGCTGTGCTGCTTTTTCCCACTCAGCTGTTCAGCATTAATATTTTCTGTGTTTGTGCATCACCCGGTTGGTTACACAATGTTTCGCTCCTGCCTTAGAATTTCTCCCTGCAGTATTACCTTTCCTCTTCCCTTATTTCCTGTGGAATTTGCTATGAGCTAACCTCATCTAGCTTCACTTCTAACTCCCTCTGAGTTGCTTCCTAGCTTACACCTCTTCCTCTGTGATGTTGGCACCTGGTGGTGATTTTAGAAACGCTGACTCATGTACCGAGCATAACAAGCCTCGGGGCTGCCACGTCTGCATCATGTCAATCCTGCTAATGTGCTCAGAGGATTCCTACAGCAGGTTAGTTACAGTCCAAACGCTGAAATCCTGTGTTTAGCACGGACAGAAAAGAGTGCCCAAGTCAAACTCTGGCTTCAGCTGCCTGAGTGCTTTCTCCTGCCCAGTTCAGAGGACCACTTGAAAAGCCACCGCCAGTGGCTTCCCTGCCAGTGTGGCTAAGCAGCACATTTCAGATGCTCCAAAAAGCTCAAGCCACTGGCACAAGACAATCTTTCCGGGAAACAAATAGCAAAAGGCTGCAATAATGCTGACAGCACCATGGCCCTTTACTTATCTACTGATTGCAGAACAAATGAGGGCTCAGAAGAGAACACACACCAAAAAGTCTATTTGATCCACCCCGAAAGTGAAAATGAAACCTCTGCGTGTCAAGCAGCCACAGAGTGCTGACCCCATCAGATTGCAGCACCACTCTCCTGCACCCACCAACACAACTTTCAGGTAGATTATGAGGAATCAAAGTCCCAACTGACCTCCCACCCAGAAGCACTGTCTTGAAGAGACAAAAAAGGGAACCACAGATGCAGTAGCTATAAAGAGTCCCGTTTCTCCTGTACCAGAGGCTTGAGTATTTTCATCAGAAAGAACATTTGGTGGGGTAACTCTCAGGTATGACTTGGGTGGGGCCGCTGCTCAGTTCTGGAGGTGAGACTGCCAGCCTAACGTATCCTAAGTAAATGTGTCTCCACTCCATATTGGTCTGTAGTCTGGTGCTTGCTCCATAGGGCCCTAAAAGGTAGGACCAACACAAAAGGGCAGAAGCTACCCTAGAACCCTAGTGGATTCAATAGAAGCAGGAACTTAACGGAGGAGCCTAAAGATGGCGTTGGCGCCCTCTAGTGGCCATGAGCCCACCAGTGGATGTCCGATCACTCCTGAGTAAAGAACCTCTAAGTTCTCAAGGAAACTGGATGATGTGCAAACATCTAGCATCCCTTCTCCAAAGGAAGTACTTTCAGAGATAACACATTAATAGGAATCACCATAAAAAAATGTTCATTAAATTGTCCAAAGAAGAAGAAAAGAAAAACAAACACATCCAAAATGTGGAGACACGGGAAGAGAATCTGTATTCAGAGACAAAGGGAAAAAAGCAAAACCCAAAATGTAAAGTGAAAGACGAGGGGAAGCTTTGAGGAAGCTTTTGAGGTGACTAGCAGACTGGGACAGCCATCTTGTTCCGGGTTCCCAGGGCCAAAGTCTGGCCATGCCACGGAGACTTCAAAACTAAACTGGACAACTTCTTGCTAGAATATCACAGAAGGGATTCAAGCTCTGGATAAGTAGTGGGACTGCATCGGTTTTCAGTTGGAATTGCTAAACCCTCAAATTGTATGTCATATTTCATGTATACATGCCCACATACTTTTATCTGGAGAGAGAGTTGACAGCTTTTATCAGATTCTACAAAGTTGCATACCACAGTTTCAGATAAATTTTCAAGGCATCTTCAAATTCTGTTTTGAAGAATTTGCATGTTTAACATCAAATACTTGGAAATTTGGAAATACTCATCAATGATGAAAGCCTAAAGGTGTAACTAGGATTCATTCTTGCTCTTTTGAGGGGCTGAAAGTGAAATAATAAATATCCCTCCTACTAAATGATTATGCTTCAGATGGTATTCAGATTTTAGAGTTTTATGGAGTAATCCTGGGAATGCAAACATAATATAATGTTTATATCTTTAGTCCAGGCCAAGGAAGGATCCATATGGCATGTGTAGTAGACATTTGCCCTTGGGCTCCCCAAACTCCCCCCCCCTACTTCTGGGAACTGCCTCAGTTTTTGTTTGGGGATTTGCACCCCACCCGCTCAAATAGTGTGACCTGGATGGGTCCCCTCTGTGGCTCTGCCCTTCCAGGGATGCAGAGTAAACCTCCTTCATCCAGAGTAAGACCTTCCCTGACCACAATGATTGGTGTTAGCTGGGCAGGAAACCTAATCCAGGGTAGTCTTGGTGACATTCTGGACATTTCCTGGGAATCACAAGCCAAAGATCCTTGCTTTTTCAACCTAGATTTAAATCTTGGAATTGCTGACAGGGACCTCATAACAACATGAGGTTGCAAAATAAAGCCAATGCCAAGAAGCATATCCAAGAAATGGATACCAGAAACTCAGGTTCTGATAATGTAGTCTGTACCACCTACATCTCAGTCATATGTGCCAATAAACCCCCTCTTTTAAACAACCCAAGCCACTTTGGGCTGGGTTTCCTGTCACTTGCAACCAAAACAATTCTGACAAAAATAGTAGGTAAAAATGCAAAACTACAGGTTGATAGTTATCATTTAGAGTCCCCATAAAATAAATCTCTATCCCATTACTAGGGCTTTTCCTAGGCACACCTAAATGTGTACTTCCTCCTCACGTGGATCTTTGTTTCCTCTCCCCTCTTCTAAAGTACCTCCAAGATAACACAAATTCCCTTAAGGACCCATCTTTCCATTTAAACCATGCTCTGAAATGCAGTCAGCTCTTGAAATCATTTCACAGAAGCCTTAACAAGGCAAAGCAGCAAAAGGAATGTAAAATGTAATATGGCCACGGTTTTTGAACAGGGGGTATTATAGCATAATGAGGAAACAGACCTCCTTCCAGTTTAATTTAGCCCAAGAAGCTAAAATCAGTGTGAAAGGTAATGACACCTTTTTCACAGAAATAAATTAATTTTTTCATGAGGAAAGAAATGGGTTTTATACCCTGGGACCTAATCCTCTGTTTATAATTTGTGAAATTATAATTCAAATGGCAATTAGCAAGTGACCAAAAACCAAACTTTGATCCCAGAATACTTGAAGGCTATTTATAGCAGACAATTTTCCCAAGATATCTTCAGTCTCATATGCAAACCTCCAAATATCTAAGAATTTGTCTTAGTTGGAGCATTTTTGCAGACTGAGTTATATACTGTCATCATAGAAGCAAATAAAAATATATCCATTGAGTGGGTTCTTGGGTTTTCTCAAGTTTTTCTAGAGACATTTATTCAGATGAAATAAAGAGTTAATTCCCCTAAGTAAATTAAATTCAAATAGTTTTCCGAATTCTCCAGTTCTAAGAGTTATCTTTTGTACTACACTTAATTGTATATTTTTTCCCTCATAAAATCATCTCACTGTCTCTTGAAAAAAACTAGCTCAGGGGTGCCTGAGTGGCTCATTCTGTTAAGCATTTGACTCTTGATTTTGGCTCAGGTTATGATTTCAGGGTCATGAGATCGAGCCCCACATTAGGCTCTGCACTCAGCAGGGAGTCGGCTTGATATTCTTTCTCTCCCCCTCTGCCTCTGCCCTGCCCCCACTCTCTCTTTCTCTTTCTCCCAAAGAAATAAATAAATCTTTAAAAAAAAAAAAAAAGACTAGCTCAGAGGACTATTGGTCAGGTCCAATGACTCTAGCCCAAAGATTAAGTAAATTGTGGTGTTAGATTCTGCAACATCTTTGCTCTTCCCATTTCCTATGAATTCTGAAGCATTCATATTGAATTCAAAGTAATTTACTTTTAAAACTTTTTTATGACAGCTTTTAGGATAATTGGATAGCCATGCCCTCTGATCAGAAGATCAACATATGCACAGGCCTCCCAAAGCAGCCCTATCTGTGCTTCCATAGAGACTCCTGGGCGCTCCTGGTCTTGGGGCCAGCTTCCACCTGACTGAAGATCCAATGCCCTTGGAGTCAACTAACTCAAAATTTGATGACTGAAGGTAATCTTTTCAAGTCTTTAGAAATACTTAATTCTGTTTAGACTAAGTACAAAAGCTTATGAAATATTAGACAAGAACATAAGCAGCTCTTTATATGCCTCATAAATTTACAGTCCATAAAAGAATATAAGGCTAACCACTTGACAGATGTGTGGGTGGCTCAGCAGTTGAGCATCTGCCTTTGGCTCAGGGCATGATGCCCAGTCCAGGGATCGAGTCCCACATTGGGCTCCCTGTGAGTAGCCTGCTTCTCCCTCTGTCTGTGTCTCTGCCTCTCTCTCTCTCTCTCTGTCTCTCATGAATAAATAAATAAAAATTTTTTTAAAAAAGGCTAAACACGTGAAAGCTGACATTGCAATGGGATTGGGATATTGGTGAAAGGCAATGCAAAAGCATTCCCAAAATATTGTAAGCATTAAAAGCATAAAATATGCTAATATACAAATATAATATTTTATAAATAAGCTTTCAAAACTAAAATAAAATGGAAATACAGTGAAGAATAAATTTAGAGCCTAAAACACAGTTCAAATAAATTATTTCATTTTCAAATGCATGCATTTCTTAAGTAGTTTGCTCCATGAAATAACACTCATAAATGAAACTGTCTTTTCTGGAAAATAGTAATAGCTAATTAAAGCTACTGATTCACACAGCTGGAGCATGAATTATTAATGAGCTTAAGGGTTGGTAATAAGATAGCATAAGAGGCAGCTTAGCACTATAAAATACCATAGAAATAGGACAATCAAGGGAGAGAAAAACAGCTCTCTCAAGGAAGAGGAATAAAGCAATCGCTATAGTTACATTTCAAATATTCATAAAGCAAGAAAACTAGAGATTCCTGGTAAAAGTAAAAACCAATAATATAAAATTTCTATTAATGAACGTTACTGATAGAATTAACTGCTAGACAGAATAATAATTATTCCATAGTCAGCACAGCATATATAGGTTTTTCTTCAAATTGGCATGGCTACCTACTCACTAAAAAAATGTATGTTTGAAGGACTATTTTTTAAACCATCATATAAATGTAAGCAGCAGGTGAACCAAAAATATTAAGTCTAGCTTTGAGTTACAATGGTTTAACCCCCAAATTCCCATCTGGAACATCCTTTTAGAAACCAGCACTCTCAGAAAGAAATCAACCATTAGCAGCACAGAAAGGGATATGTACACACCAAGCAGAGCCAAAAGTGTAGTAAAGAAGAACAATTTGGAACTACTAGGCAAAACAAAACAAAACAAGAAAAGAATAGTAATAATAAAAAAAAAAAAACAGCTGTCTTTCATCACTGCCCTACCTTCCAGAAAGTTCTCATTTGTATGGATTTATCAGCAGTTCCCATTCATCAACTCAGCAGTGCAGAAGAAGCCAAATTCATCATCCAGGTTCTGACAACATTGTGTTCCACCAGAGTGTGCCTCCACAGCTCTCTTAGTTGAAAATTTTAAATGAGAAAATTTGGACAGAAACTACAAGCAGGTATTCATAAAGGTACTAGCAGGAAAGAACCAAAGTTTATTACTATTACATTCCTACACTGAAATTCAGAAAGTCAGCCAGTCTTCTGGAAGAGTCTTATCTGACAGCCTTAGCTCAGTAAATTGCTATTCACTGTGGCCTGATCTCTACTCCACCCATTCTGTGAGTCTTAAAATAAGATATGTGCCTTTTCCTTTCATTCGTGTGTTTTTTAATTTATTTGATTATTGTAGATCTTTGAGTTCCATAATCAAAACTCAGAAATCCTTGAAAAAGAAAGGGAATTATCATCCGGCCAAACAGAAATGCTATGTGTGTGTGTGTGTGTGTGTGTGTGTGTGTGTTATACAAATATATTTGTATATATTTGTGTGCTTATTTGTATATGTGTATGTTTCTATGTATGTGTGCATTTGTGTGTGCACATTTGTGTGTATGAATACATATCTCTTGGGTGAGTCACTAGAAGCAAGTGTGGTGAACCAACCTTTGGGACATTGGAACATGCTCACTGCCACAGATCCTGACACAGTGAATGTGTCCTGCCGGGGAGCAATGGTGGAGGGCTTGGGGTCCTAAGGCAGTGGTGGACACACCCATCCTCCTGCCTCTTCATCAGGTTCACACTTAAGTGTCAGGGCTACAATTCTGTCACCTGGCAAGTTGAGCTCCAGCCTGAAATAAACATGACAGAGACATTTCAATGTGTGATGTTTCAAAAAAAAAAAAAAAGTCAAATTTGGCTTAGACCATTTAAAGAGTCCCCCCAAAAGAAGCCAAGTTAAATGGGCTGGATGCCAGTTCCACGAAGAGGAAGTGCTGGGAAACCTAGATAACTATGGATTTATATAGAATTGTACATTGTTAACCATAATTTTTTAATTACCACAAATGTAACAAAATATAAAAAGAGGTAGAATAAAAAATAGGTCTCCTCTCCCCTTCCCCCCATCACCCAGTTCCTTTACTAAGGACAGGTATTATTATAGTTTTCCTGTGTCCAGAAGTGATCTTTAACTCAATTGTAAATCAGGTAACATTTGCCTGGTGCTTACTCCATCACATAATGAGTGTTACTCCGAAACAATGAATGAGAACACAGAAAATTCTAATCACAGATAATCCTAAAACCTGATTTTAAGCAAAGTTGCAACCTAATCACTGATGAATCCTCTTTCCCAGACCTGCCGATTGTGGTAGGAGTTCTCATCTTCCCTTGCCTCTTCCACTTGTGGTGTAGGGAATCATAGGCTGTGACAGAACTGAAAGTTAGACCAAAGAAGGGAAGCAAAACAGCAGGATTTTATAGATCACCACCCATCATCTCTCTCTCTCTCTCTGGAAAAGTCTTGTCCTGAACTTTATCCACTGGGTAATAAATATTGTATTTAACAAGACCAAATTAACCTGAGGCAAAACTCCCAAGGTAATAATTTTATTTTCAGAGCCCTATATGCTTCCCTCAGCTTGTCTTTTTATCTACAGTAGTGGCCAGCTCTATCCTAGCACCTAGCATGATGTCTGACCCAGAGGAGGTGCTCAATGAAGATTTGTAGCATCAACTAATTGATTAATTAATTGGTTTATTATATTCATGGAGTCCTTGGCCATCATCAGCCAGGTTCTATACCACCAATGAAATATGACCTCTATCCTTGAACACCTTATCACATTTTTTATCCTGAAAAAATCTTCTCGGATTCAATAAAAATGCTCACAACAGGGAGTAGGCATTCATATTTGAATATTCCAGGATAAATCAATCAACTTTCTACCTGAGAGCTTCCATGAATACAATGAATTTCCAAGATTAAATTTTCAGACATTATCAAAAGCCGAAGCCAGGGAGATCCCTCAGATCACACAACAGCTGCCCTGTAACGTGGCCATGTCTAAAGCCAAGCACCATGACCTCCACTGGAGGAAGAGGAAAGGGGTAAATTTGTTTATTTCTATAAATTTTATTTCTGTATATTTTCTGTAAAATGAGGAAACAGACCTCCTTCCAGTTTAATTAATGAGGAGCATCCTCATTACCACCACATGAATCTAAAATGGATTTTGCTAAAATTATTTTAAAACATATCACAAAGTCAACTCAAGGATGATGAAAATTGTCCCTTTTGTTTAATCTTTAATACATATGTTATTTACATAAAGGCACAATAATATACTTGTTAGCAGCACAGAAGTCTTACTAGTCTTACTAGTTGTGGCCATGGACCAGTTGCTAGAGCTCTCATCTCATCTTTTAGGAGACAATAAGATGTCTTCCTCATAGAGTTGTCATGAGGAAGAATAGTGCTTGGTAACAACTTCTATCATTTAAAGAAAACTAAAGAGCAATCAGGCCAGATAAGGGCCATTTTGATTTTTACAACGTAATCCCAAATCTAGAAAAGAAAACAAGCACTAGATGTTCAAACAGACGGGCAGAGACTTGATGGCTGAAGCTTCAAATTAAAACAATAACAGAGGAATTCACATTTTATCAGTGCTCAAATATTTTAAGTTACCATGAGTTATCAGAACTATAAATTCAAGTGTTAACCAACAAATAGAAATTTTAAGAGGTGATGGCAGTGATGGCCATCCCAGAACTTCTAAAGTATACCACAGAGTAAGTCAGTCTCTATGCAGGGATTATCATTAGCTAGAAAAAAATATTAAACTACCAAAATACTTTCCTAACAATTGGTAAATAGCCTCTGCCTCACATATGTTCCCAGGCCTCCTCCAGTCACCTCCCTAAGGGCTCCCCAGACAACCCCATAATTCAGCACCAAAGGGCTAAGCCCTGACGTTAGTTCAACCAGGAACCTCCAAAACCTTACTCCAAGGCTGCAGCCAGCACATATAATAGCACATACCACTTGTCATGGATTGAAGTGGGTCCCCAATAAATGAGATGTTGAAGACCTCACCACCAGTACCTTATTTGGAAATAGAGTCTTTCCTTAGGTAATCATTTTGCAATGAGGTCACTGTGGTGGACCTTAATCCAATATAACTGATGTCCTCATAAAAAGGGAAAATTTTGACACAAAAACAGATACACATAAGGGAGAGCACATGTGAAGATGAAGGCACAGATTGGGATGGTGCATCTACAAGCCAAGGAACCCCAAAGATTGCCAGTAAACCACCAGAATCAAGAACAGAAACATGGACCAGATTCCCCTTCACATCCTTCGGAAGGAGCCAACCCTATTGACACCTTGATCTCACACTTCCAGCCTCCAGAGCGGAGACAATAAATGTGTGTTACTTTAAGCCACCCCAGTTTGTGATACTTTGCTATAACAGCCCTAGCAAGATAAAATACCACTTCTGACTGTACCTCTCTATGAGGTAGTGTCTGTTCCTGGCCTTTTCATAAAGCATAAGCATGGATTTCCTAAAATCTTGGAAAGATAAAAGCAAAATTGTTCTGCAGCTCTCTGAGTATATCCTCACAACTCAAATGAAAGTTCAGCCTTTATAAGCCAGGGGGGATTTGATGATGAAAAGGTGAAAGAAAAGAAGAAAAGAAAAGAAAAAGAAGAAAGAAAGAAAGAAAGAAAGAAAAGAAAGAAAGAAAGAAAGAAAGAAAAGAGAAAAGAAAAAACAAAAAACGCTGGATAACCATGGCCTCTCAAAGTCTGAGACAAGTTAGCTTTCATGTTTCTAAGCTGAATCCATATTTGACTAACCAGGATTACTTGCAGCCTCACCTGCTTTTAACTCTGGTCAACAGTATAGGTGATATCTGGAAAACATGAGCAAATCTCCCAAGAAACCTGGTAAACTGTAAAAAGCCAAAATAAAGGCTCCTGTGGAATTATTTGACCAAGCAGCCTGGAAGGAAATAACAAGAATAACTGCTTCTGAAACTCAAGTAAGGTTCGCATTCTTCATCTTAAAACCTCATGATGTAAATTAAGAACACTGGTAGTAGAGGTCTCAGGATATCAAGGATTGATCTGATACCTGTACTTGAGTTTCCCCTATTTTTAGAGGAGAGAAAAGAGGTCCAGAGACCCATAGTTAATCAGGTAAGAGACTGAAACTAGACTCTAACTAGATTTTCCGCCAATCCACTCAATCCACTCAGTCATTATTAAGCACCAGTTATGTGCTGAGTATACAGAGGTGAGAGCGATGGGGAGGGGAGGAGTCGGGATAGAGTCACCTGAAGAATTCAAGTAGAGAGAGTTAGTATGGTGAGAACACTTGGAATACCAGTAATAAGAATAAAAGGTACACAAAGGATATACCCTTTGAGCTGGACCTTTGAAAATTAGTCCATGTTTACCACACCAATGTGGAGGCCAGGAAGGCAGAAGAAGAAATACCCTTCCAATCAGAACAGAAGGAGAAAAAAATCACAAACGAGAGAGTGGGAGGTCCCCAATGGGAAGTGTCTGGAGGAGAGCAGACCCCCTCCCCTTGGATGTCAATAAAGTTTGGAGCTTTACTTTACAGGCAGTGGAGAACTACCTAGAGTTTACATGTGACGTGATCAGTTGTATGTTTCAGGAAGCTTGCTTAGTGGCAGTACACAAAATAAACTGGAGCTGGAGATAGGCTGGACATAGGCAGACTTGTTAAAAGTGTTATTTCGGGAGTTCAGGAGAAATAAAAGGTACTGATGAGTCATTTCAGAAAGAGAATTGACAAATATTGGTGGCCAGATAAACAAAGGGAAGGAAAGTGAGGCCAAAGATGACCTTGAAACCCTAAGGTCAAATAAAAAGCACAGAGGGTGATGTTATTCACTGAGAAAATAAACCCAGGGAGAGTGGGTAACCCTTGAGAAACTTCCAGTTTATCTCTTATAGCATCTTTCTGACACTAACAGGATCATGAAATTGTGTGGAATGGTAATAAAACTTTGTGATAAAAATCCTATCCACTCACTTAAGGTAAAGAAAAGAAACTTTCTTTTTAAGATTTTATTTATTTATTCATGAGAGACACAGAGAGAGAGAGAGAGAGACAAGCAGAGGGAGAAGCAGGCTTCACGCAGGGAGCCCGACATGGGACTCGATCCTGGGTCTCCAGGATCACACCCTGGGCTGAAGGCGGCGCTAAACCGCTGAGCCACCCAGGCCACCCAAGAAACTTCTTTCTTAAGTGTTCAGCATACACACATTTCAAATGCTTCCCTGAGAAATATCTATATATAACCCAATTGTAACACAGATAATTATTGTGACTTTAAAGACAATTCTCAAGTGGAAGAAATGCCAAGTATTTACACTTGTAAGCTATATTCGGTGTCAACAAATCAAAGACAAATATTGATTTTAATAATTCGAGACTTCTATTTTAACATAAAGAAGTAAAATATAATTCCAAACTAGATTTATGTCTGGGTGTATAAAGATATTTATTCAATCAATGGGAAGACACAAGAAGGGATTCAAAGATAAAGGTTTAACCTCATTTTCAAGGAAACTCCACTCTTATTTTTCATGTGTTTGGACAAAATATGAGAATACATGGGTTTATGTCCAAAAGCACCTGTCAAAGTGTATCAAGGGCTCTGTAAGACCAGTTATCAATGTAGGCTTGGAAATTATCCAAAGAAGTAGTCTCAAGTCTTTCTATTTTATACACTAGCCTTAGACCACCTCCCATGCAATTGTGTGATGATTCCAAAAACAGTTCTCTTTACTGGGCTCCAGAACTTCTTCAGCTGGGTGCCATGCCTCTCAGCTTGAACTCAACACAACCAAAATTGAAGTTAAGTCTTTTGTCACCCCCAACTCTCCTGGCACCTCATTAGTTACGGTCTATCTTGCCTAATAGAAATATCAGCTGCCTAGGCTCCCTAAGTATGAAGCTTGAAAGTCATCCAGGATGACTTGTCCTAAACACCCCAATCAGTCCCTACATCCATTTTCTAGCTAAGTCTGCCCTCTCCCCTTCCAACCACATTGCCACTCCCATGTTTCAAGATCCCATAATTCTTGCTTGGACAATTGTAATATCCTTCTAGTTTTTTTCACCCCAACTCAAATATCTACATTTTGAATACTGCGATCTTCCTGAAGTATAAATCTCTAAACCACCACCATATTCTTTGGCTAATTATGTGCAAGAGCTTCTCCTTGCCTTCAGGATTAATTCAAACACCTTGTGCAGTAAGCAAAATAGTGGCCCTCCAAAGATGCCCATGTCCTAATCTCCAGAACTAGTGATGATGCAGTCACAAGCCAAGAAATGCAGGCAGCCTCTAGAAGCTGAAAGGGGCAAAGAATGGATTCTTCCTCAGAGCCTCGGGAAGAAACACAATTCTGCCAATACTTTAATTTTAGTCCCATAAAACACATCTTGGCTAGTTGATTATAGGATAATAAATCTCTATTGCTTTAAGTGACTAAGTTAGTGGTAATTTATTACGAAAGCAATATGAAATGAATCCTCCTTTGCATGGCCTACAGAGCCATTCACAAACAGTGCCCTACTTCCCACCAGTGCCATGCTTCTCCACTCAAACTCAACATAGCCAAAACTGAAGTAAAATCTCTTGTCATCCCAGTCTGATGGTACCTCCTTTCTTATTTTCTATCTTGTTTAACAGAATCACTGTCTATGAGCATGTTTTCCAAGGTTGCTACTCTTCAGCCAAACCAAATATTTCTTTTTTTATGGTTTTATGCCTCTGTCCAGTCAGCACTTTCTACCTTTTCTACTCATCCTTCATGAGTCCACTAAATCAGCACCTGCTTTGAGAAACTTTCCTGGTCATTGAGATGGGGTCGCATGTCTTCACATTCTATGTCCTTCCAGTCTCCTTGTATGTAGCATGGTTTTGTATTTATCACAGTCTACTATATTGGCTGCCTGTCTGCACCTTCCATTAGACCATCAGCTGTTTGAAAACAGACACTGCTAATTCATTTCTGCAGCCCCAGTACCTGACACATTGCCTGCTTCATAAGGGCAAATAGAATACCATTGATAGTAAAAAGAAAAATAGAACAGTGAACCAAAAGGAAAGCAAGGTTAAAAGAAGGGGATTCCGGGATGATGAGAAAATCCTAATTTATTGTAGATAAATGGCAAAGGAGCTACTAAAGAAAGGGATTGAATATGCAAATGTAAAAGAGAACAGAAATGTATTTTACTAGCCTGAAAGTAGTCCAAATAAGTGAGATCATTGATAAAAATAGGGGTACTATACTTGAAAAGGAGGAAAGAGTTTTTTTTCCCCCTCTAAGCAAGAAAAAAAGCAGGGAGTAATACACATATTAATTTAGTAAAAGATTAATATACAGATGTGAAAAAGAAAAATGTATCCTTTCACAAGGCTAAGGACTTAATTTTATTTTAAGGCATATGTTTATGTAGTCCCCTATATTATCTCTCTACAAAATCTCTCAGCATAATTTTAATAATAGATTGAATAGCTATTAGCTCTTCTGAATTTCTGAAGTCATTGGAGTCTTTTCCAAGTCAGAAAAGCATCTGAGTATTTTCAGGTGCTTCCTTTCACCAGAAAGAAAAAAAAAAAAAAGTTTATTTCCAATGAATTCAAGTTCTGCTAACACAGCCCATAACAAATCTCTGTTAGGCCAAGTCAAAACCAGAGTTCCTGTACTTCAATGTCTAGGTCACAGTACCTCAGTTATATTCTCTCAAATGTATTTTTCACAAGCAAATACACTGAAGTTTACAGAAAATCTGATCCCTGTTGAAGTCAGATGAGATGACAACCAAAATGCTGCACAAATAAAAGAATATTGGGGAACCTTTAAACGGACACCTGCCTCAAACAGTAATGATGCACAGACACTCATCACCCCACTTCTGGAGTCAAGAAAAGCCTTTAATATTGACAGGTTTTGATGGCAAGACCACCTTGCAGAAAAATGTGTTCTAAGTAGGCAACACATTCACTCAGCCTGGAACATTCTCTGCACGCTCTTATAGAAGCTTTCCTGACACCACAGCTGTTCTCCCTCAGAAATCATCCATCAAAGCAGCACTATCCTTGGCCAAAACTGATGAGTGAGCAGCTTTAGGTTCCTTTGATTGGTTTCTACTCCTAATCACTTTCTCCAACAATGCTTACAGATGCTTGTTTTTATCCAAACAGGTCAGACACTTAAAACCAAATTTTAAAAACATGGTCCAGCATCAGGTATGGGATGAGAAAGCCAAGATTCTCAAACAGCACTTCTATTTCCTATACATTATGGGTCCAAGCAGGTCATCTTGTCCCAGTAAGCAGAAACTTGTTACCATCCTACTTTTCCCCTGGTTTCCTATACAGCTGTCTCTCACCTGTTCATCCACAAGGCCCACTCCATTTCAGACAGGATTTATACCATTTCTACAGTTTTTGGCTTTCCTTAGGAGATTGTCTAATCCAGTAAACAAAGACTTATCACATCCCATTCATTATCTCAATCATGTATGCAATTTTAAGCTCCTTTTGCAAACACATTCTGGGCCTTCCCAGAAAGGAAACTGCTGTAAATCGACTGTCTGTGTCCCCTAAAATTTGTATGTTGAAACCTAATCTTCAATATAATGATATTTGAAAATGGGGCCTTTGGGAGATAACTAGATCATAAGGGTGGAGCCCTAATGAATAGGATTAGTGCCCTCGTAAAAGAGACTTCAGAGAGATCCTTGCCCCATCCATCATGTGAGGACAAAGTGAAAAGATGACTATCTGTGACCCAGGAAGCAGGTCCTCCCCAGACACCAAATCTGCCAGGACTTTGATCTCAGATTTACCAGGCTTCAGAACCATGAGAAATAAATTTCTATTCTTTGTAAGCCACTGTGTCCATAATATTTTCATTTTCAGTCTATAGTATTTTTGTTGTAGTAGCTGAGCTAAGACAGAAGCCAAAGGTGTGAGGAACCTAATACCATTGCTCATACAGGGGCGAGAACTGATTAGTCTTGGGGATTAAAGATCATTTCCTGAGTATCTATTCTGTTCCCAGAATCACAAATTTACAGGGACTATTAAAATATGGTTCCTACTCCCACAGAGTCTACACAGCAGTCAGAAAATCAAAATACATAAACAAGAAAGAACTAGAGAAACAGTAAGAGCCAGTGAAGGGCTTCTTTCAATGCAGATAAGGGTTTACAAAGGAGAAGGGGTATTTCAATGTAGGCTAAATCAGACAAGACGTAGAAAGTCCAGAAGACCTGTCACTCAATCTGAGTGTACTATCTGATACAGCTAAGGTTGGGTTTGCATCACAAAAAAAGAAAATACATGAGCCAGGTACTGAGTTGAAAATTACACGGCATTTTGAAGGCTTCCTGGAATATTCCTCACTTTAATCAAATAAACTGCTAAAGATACTTTCCTCAAACTAAGAAAATACACAAAATGTCCTGGAGAGGGAAGGGAGATGAAAAATTGTTCATGGGGCAACTCTTGGAATAGAAATATTACTTTCCTTTGAAGAGGAGACCATAAACATTGTCAACTCTCATTCTTTTAATCAAATATCCTTCTATAACCCATCATAAAAAGAGAACGTTCTTTTCCATATGAAAAAAAAAAACTATTCCTTTTACTGGTATTTACAATTACATTATATGTAGAAACGATGGTACAAATAAGACAGCCTGGCTTGTATTGAGTGAAGCCAGTAAGAGACACAGAGACCAACAAAGGCACAAAACTCCATGCCTCAGATTGTTCCATGATTTTATAAGACTTATCATTTATATAAATATAACACAATCTTTATAATTCACAGAATGAAAGCATCCCTGTCAGATTCTTGCAAGTGTCAAACTAACAACAATATCACTGCCACATTTTCAAATTTTTTTTTTTTTTTATGATAGTCACAGAGAGAGAGAGAGAGGCAGAGACACAGCCAGAGGGAAGAGCAGGCTCCATGCACCGGGAGCCCGACGTGGGATTCGATCCCGGGTTTCCAGGATCGCGCCCTGGGCCAAAGGCAGGCGCCAAACCGCTGCGCCACCCAGGGATCCCACTGCCACATTTTCAATAATGTGTGTCAAATTTATTCTTTCAACATTAAGAAATAGTTTAGAAAAAAACAAATCAAGCATAAACAACACAACAAAGAAAAAGAGAAAGCAGGATTCGTAATATTAAAATGGTGTCACATTACCAGCTTAAAAAATGTCCAGTCTCAGATCATGGCACTTTACTAACCCAATGAGAATCAAAGCTGGGAGGGAGAATCATTGAAGACAAAGTTAGTGGTTCTAACATTCTATTGAAACAAGAACTACTCTTCTCCTTAGAGTTGCTTTTTTACCCTTTCAGATCATTTTGTTGACTTTTTATTAGTCTCCTAAATTGATCTTTACTAATCTGGAAATAGTGAATGAAGAGTTCTCTAGGAAGATATTATATAATAGCCAAAAAGGACTACATTTTGACAGTGATCTGTTGGAAAAAAAAAAAATATATATATATATATACATATATATATATATATATATCTTAGTCAAAGGTTGGACTCCAAATACTGAAAACAAATCTGTACCACTACAGTAAAGAAAGCATGGATTTTTCTTTTCTTTGTTGAATAAAGAGAGCACTTGGCAAGAGTTGCTGTTTTTTAAAGAAAAGAAATACATTGCTTAGCTAAAAGTTCTTTGTATGTATAAGGTGCTCAGAAAAAGCAATCCACAAATGAATTAATTAATTTTTAACTGTGAAAATTTAAAATAAAAAGAAACTGATTAATCGGGTCAGCCAGGCCTGCACAACAAAGACAGATCTTTTTTAGATGGAATTATTTCCCTTTATCATCTTCTTCACCCGTTCTGCCCCTAATTTTAACCAGGTCTGCCAGGCAGTGTTCCACTCAGTAAACAGGAACAATGCCTTATTATACAATTGCTTGTTATTGCTTTTCCACAGAATTTCAAAAAATGGTAGGATTGAGCCTAGATTATATTTCATGTTCTTCCTCTTGGCCGAAACCTATGAAAGCAGATGGAGAAATAGTGGTTAAAAACAAAAAACAATATACATATAATCTTTTATAGTCATTTTATAAAATTGGAACAGTTCTGCATACAAATATTTAATGTCTTGGTAGACACAATAAATATTCAAAAGACACCATTTTGATATAGAAGATATCAAGTGACATCTAATACCAGACAAGCTAAACTTTGAATACCTGAGCCTTCCCAGGACCTGGAGTAACACATTTTTTTGAAAACTGAAATTTGAGTTTTGTTTGGGGTACACTCAAATCTAGATTTTTCCTTATGGATCTAAAAGATGAAAATGGAAAAGGGACAACTTATAGCATTTTCCAGTCTGCCCAAGGAAAACAATGAATATCTGCTAAATTTTAATATTTTCTCCATTGAGATACTTTCATAATGAGACCTTCCTACAAAATTAAATATTCCTAAAAACTGTTGAGAATAATAATTACCTCTTACAATGTTTACCAAAGGCTCATTTCAAGTCCCAACACTTAGAATGTGTCATTGAAGAAAATTTTTTAGTCAAGAACGTAGATAGCTCATTATCACTACTACCATTATTACTTAAATGAAGCAGATATTTCCAACAACAAAAAGATACTCTGAATAGGATGTAAGAAAACCAAAATTCCATATGATATGAAATAATATTGGAGAAGGATCTACGTTACTTAATGGTGTTAAACATGGTAATAAAATATCAAAAAAGTTAAGCATAGCTACATATTTCAGTAAAATTTTTGGACTTCTTATTGATTGAATGTAATATTTCTTTAATGGCAGGATATTCAATATAAACTTCATAGCTTAAGAAGAGACCACTAAAGCCAAAAACATACTGAATAAATACATGGTTTTGAGAAATTTCAGATCACTCCATAAAAGGTAAATCCTCTTCAGCTTACTTTGTTGTCAACAGATAAAAACATTTGAAATTTGAAACCTACAGGAATGTTGTAGCCTCAGAGGTGGGGCAGGCAGGTGGAGGAGTAGGGGCCTCACCTCACCCAGCCCCACTCACTTACCTACATAATTTTCAAACCTCCTTGGGGGTTTCACAGGATAAACAGCTCCCACTGAGCTATGCACCTGGCAGGGGGTGGGGCAGCTCCCCCAGGTGCACACACCTGAGAGTCAGCACAGCAGGCCCCTCCCCCAGAAGACCAGCTGGAAGGACAGGGGGAGAGCAAGTTCTTGGCCCAGCAGGGCTGGAAAACTCCAGGGGAAGTCAAAGGATTTACAGTATATAGAACCAGAGGATACCCCTCCTATTTTTTTTTTCTTCCTATTCCAGTACAACTCGTTTTTATATCAGACTGTAAATTTCCAATTTTTTTCTCTTTTCCCACTTTAACTACAATATTTTACCACCTGTTCATTTTGAACTTTCATATTTCTATAATTACAGGTCCTAGATATACTCCACTTCTAGATTCCCTTCAACATACTCAACTTAATTTGGGGAGATATACAAGAAATGATTTTTCTGTTTTGTGTTTTTTGTTTTTTGTTCTACAATGGCAGAACTTAATACCTTCTAAAACATGACCAGCATGCACCCAGAACCAAGTGCTATGCTGTGTGCTGGTTCACTCTGTGAGATTCCTCATTCCCATTCTGACCCCTTCTTTTATCTCATTTATGTTTTGGTGGTCAATGTTGGGGCCCTCTACAAGTATTTCTGGTTTATATAAATTTGGGACTGAGCATCTTCTAACATACAGAACTTAACATACTCAAAACCAAGAGGATCATCCTCTAGGACCCTTCAGGTAGACTACATTCTCCCATTACTACAACTTCATCACCACAACCATCTCCTAGTCCCCTCCCTTTTTTTCTTCTTTTTTCTTTTTTTCCTCTTTACTTTTGCTTTTTTTCTCTTCTCTTTTTCTTTTCTCTTCTTTCAGATTCTTGGCCTTTTATTTTTTACTACTTTGTTTTAAAATTTGTTTTTCACTTTAGTGGTCCTTTTGTTTTATTTCGTTCTGATCTTTGTTTTCAATATCTGGTCTCTGACCTTGTCAGAATCATCTAGGGTGAAATTTACTTAGGTCGTGGCTGATATTCCTGACTCAGCCCACTCATAGAGCCACTCTGCACTGAGCAAAATGACTAGAAGGAAGAACTCACCACAAAAGAAAGAATAAGACAGTACTCTCTGCCTTAGAGTTACAGAATTTGGATTACAATTCGATGTCAGAAAGCCAATTCAGAAGCACAATTATAAAGCTACTGGTGGCTCAGGAAAAAAGCATAAAGGAATCAAGAGACTTCATGACTGCAGAATTTAGATCAAATCAGGCCGAAATTAAAAATCAATTAAATTAGATGTAATCCAAACTGGAGGTCCTAACGATGACGGTTAATGAGGTAGAAGAAAAAGTGACCGACATAGAAGACAAGTTGATGGTAAAGAAGGAAACTGAGGAAAAAAGAGAAAAACAATTAAAAGACTATAAGGTGAGCAGCCCAGGTGGCTCAGCAGTTTAGTGCCACTCTCAGCCCATGGTGTAACCCTAGAGACCCGGGATCAAGTACCACGTTGGGCTCCCTGCATGGAGCCTGCTTCTCCCTCTGCCTGTGTCTCTGCCTCTCTCTCTCTTTCTCTCTCTCTCTCTCTCTGTGTTTCTCATGAATGAATAAATAAACTTAAAAAAAAAGACCATGAGGAAAGTTTAAGGGAAATAAATGATAGCCTCAGAAGGAAAAATCTACATATAATTGGGGTTCCAGAGAGGGACAGAGGGCCAGAAAGCATATTTGAACAAATCATAGCTGAGAACTTCCCTAATTTGGGGGGGGAAAATGGGCATTCAGATCCAGGAGATAGAGAGGTCCCCTCGCAAACCAATAAAACCATTCAACACCTCGACATTTAATAGTGAAACTTGCAAATTCCAAAGCTAAAGAGGAATTCCTTAAAGCAGCGAGAGACGAGAGATCCCTAACTTATATGGGGAGAAATATTAGATTAATAGCAGACGTCCCCACAGAGAGCAGGCAGGCCAGAAAGGGCTGGCAGGATATGTTTAGGGTACTAAATGAGAAGACCATGCAGCCAAGAATACTCTATCCAGCAAGGCTTTCATTCAGAACAAAAAGAGAGATAAAGAGCTTCTACGATAGACAGAAACTGGAAGATTATGTGACCACCAAACCATCTCTGCAAGAAATATTAAGGGGGACTCTGTAAAAGAAAGAGGAAACCCAAGAATTAATAATCCAGAAAAACAGGGAGTGAATAGGTATTACAATGACACTAAATTCATATCTTTCAATAGTAACTCTGAACGTGAATGGGCTAAATAATCCCATCAAAGATGCAGGGTTTCAACTAGATAAAAAAGCAAGACCCATCTATTTTCTGTCTACAAGAGACTCATTTTAGACCTCAGGACACCTCCAGCCTGAAAATGAAAGGTTGGAGAACAATTTACCATTCAAATAGTCCTCAAAAGAAAGCCAGGATAGTAATCCTCATATCAGATAAATTAAAATTTATCCCAAAGACTGTAGTAAGAGATGAAGAGGGACACTATCTCATACTTAAAGGGTCTATCCAACAAGAAGACCTAACAATCATGAATGTTTATGCCCCTAGTGTGGGAGCCGCCAAGTATATCAATCAATTAATAACCAAAGTAAAGACATATTAGATAATAATACTCTAATAGTAAGAGATTTCAACACGGCACTTTCTGCCAATGACAGATATTCTAAGCACAACATCACCAAAGAAACAAGATCTTTAAATGATACACTGGACCAGATGGATTTCAAAGATATATACAGAACTTTGCATCCGAACACAACTGAATACACATTCTTCTCAAGTACACATGGAACTTTCTCCAGAATAGACCACATACTGGGCCACAAATCAAGTCTCAACTGATAACAACTAATTGAGATTGCCCCCTGTATATTTTCAGACCACAATGCTTTGAAACTAGAACTAAATCACAAGAAGAAATTTGGAATAAACTCAAACGTATGAAAAAAAAATTTTTTTAATAAAAATAAAAAGATAAAAAATTAAAAAACTCAAACATATGGAGGTTAAAGAACATTTTGCTAAAAGATGAAAGGGTCAACCAGGAAATCAGAGAAGAATTAAAAAGATTCATGGAAACTAATGAAAATGAAGATACAATCGTTCAAAATCTTTGGGATACAGCAAAATCAGTCCTAAGAGGGAAATACATCACAATATAAGCATCCCTCAAAAAATTGGAAAAAACTCAAGTACACAAGCTAACCTTGCACGTAAAGGAACAGGAGAAAGAACAGCAAATAAAACCTACACCAAGCAGAAGAAAGTTAATAAAGATTCAAGCAGAACTCAATGAAATAGAGACCAGAAGAACTGTAGAACAGATCAACAAAACCAGGAGTTGGTTTTTTGAAAGAATTAGCAGATACATGAACCATCAGCCAGCCTTATTAAAAAGAAAAGAAAAAAGACTCAAGTTAATAAAATCACAAATGAAAAAGGAGAGATCACAACCAATATCAAGGAAATAAAAACAATTTTAAAAACACATTATGAACAGCTATATGCCAATAAATTAGGCAATCTAGAAGAAATGGATGCATTTCTGGAAAACCACAAACTACCAAAACTGGGACAGGAAGAAATAGAAAACCTGAACAGGCCAATAACCAGGGAGGAAATGGAAGCAGTCATCAAAAATCTCCCAAGACACAAAAGTCCAGGGCCAGATGGCTTCCCAGGGGAATTCTATCAAACGTTTAAAGAAGAAACAATACCTATTCTACTAAAGCTGTTCCGAAAGATAGAAAGGGATGGAATACTTCCAAACTCATTCTTTGAGGCCAGCATCACCTTAATCCCAAAACCAGACAAAGACCCCACCAAAAAGGAGAATTGTAGACCAATATCCCTGATGAACACAGATGCAAAAATTCTCAACAAGAACTAGCCAATAGGATCCAACAGTACATTAAGAAGATTATTCACCATGACTAAGTGGGATTTATACCTGGGATGCAAGGCTGCTCGTAAAGCAATCAACATTATAGATCATATCAACAAGAGACAAAAACAAGAACCATATGATCCTCTCAATAGATGCAGAGAAAGCATTTAACAAAATACAACATCCATTCCTGATCAAAACTCTTCAGAGTGTAGGGATAGAGGGAACATTCCTCAGCATTTTAAAAGCCATTTACGAAAAGCCCACAGCAAATATCATTCTCAATGGGGAAACACTGGGAGCCTTTCCTCTAAGATCAGGAACACGACAGGGATGTCCACTCTCACCACTGCTGTTCAACATAGTACTTCTAGTACTAGTACTAGAAGTCCTAGCCTCAACAATCAGGCAACTAAAAGAAATAAAATGCATTCAAATTGGCAAAGAAGAAGTCAAACTCTCCCTCTTCACAGATGACATGATACTGTACGTAGAATACCCAAGAGACTCCACCCCAAGATTGCTAGAACTCATACAGCAATTCGGCAGTGTGGCAGGATACAAAATCAATGCCCAGAAATCAGTAGCATTTCTATGCACTAACAATGAGACTGAAGAAAGAGAAATTAAGGAATCTACCCATTTACAATTGCACCCAAAAGCATAAGATACCTAGGAATAAACCTAACCAAGAGGTAAAGGATCTATACCCTAAAAACTACAGAACACTTCTGAAAGCAATTGAGGAAGACACAAAGAGATGGAAAAATATTCCATGGTCATGGATTAGAAGAATTAATATTGTGAAAATGTCTGTGCTACCCAGGGAAATTTACACGTTTAATGCAATCCCTATCAAAATACCATGGAGTTTCTTCGGAGAGTTAGAACAGATAATCTTACGATTTGTGGGGAATCAAAAAAGACCCCAAATAGCCAGGGGAATGTTAAAAAAAGAAAACCAGACCCAGGGGCATCACAATGTTGGATTTCAAGTTGTACTACAAAGCTATGATCATCAAGACAGTGTGGTACTGGCACAAAAACAGAAACATAGATCAATGGAACAGAATAGAGAACCCAGAAATGGGCCCCCAACTCTATGGTCAACTAATATTCAACAAAGCAGGAAAGACTACCCACTGGAAAAAGGACAGTCTCTTCAATAAATGTGATGAGAAAATTGGACAGCCACATGCAGAAAAATGAAACTAGACCATTCTCTTACATACACAAAGATAAACTCAAAATGGATGGAAGATTTAAATGTGAGACAAGAATCCATCAAAATCCTAGAAGAGAACACAGGCAACACCCTTTTTAAACTTGGCCACAGCAACTTCTTGCAAAATACATCTGTGAAGGCAAGGAAACAAAAGCAGAAATGAATTTGAGACTTCATCAAGATAAAAACTTCTGCACAGCAAAAGAAACAGTCAACAAAACTAAAAGACAACCTACAGAATGGGAGAAGATATTTGCAAATGACGTATCAGATAAAGGGCTAGTATCCAAGATCTATAAAGAACTTATTAAACTCAACACCAAAGAAACAAACAATCCAATCCTGAAATGGGCAAAAGACATGAACAGAAATGTCACCAAAGAAGACATACACATGGCCAACTAGCACATGAGAAAATGCTCCGCATCACTTGCCATCAGGGAAATATAAATCAAAACCACCATGAGAAACTACCTCACACCAGTGAGAATGGGGAAAATTAACAAGACAGGAAACAACAAATGTTGGAGAGGATGCGGAGAAAGGGGAACCTCTTGCACTGTTGGTGGGAATGTGAACTGGTACAGCCACTCTGGAAAACTGTGTGGAGGTTCCTCAAAGAGTTAAAATAGAGCTACCCTATGACCCAGAAATTGCACTTTGGGGGTTTACCCCAAAGATACAGATGCAATGAAATGCTGGGACACCTGCACCCCGATGTTTCTAGCAACAATGGCCACAATAGCCAAACTGTGGAAGGAGCCTCGGTGTCCACTGAAAGACGAATGTATAAAGAAGATGTGATCTATGTATACAATGGAATATTACTCAGCCATCAGAACCGATGAAAACCTACCATTTGCTTCAATGTGGATGGAACTGGAGGGTATTATGCTGAGTGAAGCAAGTCAATCAGAGAAGGACAAACATTATATGGTCTCATTCATTTGGGGAATATAAAAAATAGTGAAAGGAAATAAAGGGGAAAGGAGAGAAAATGAGTGGGAAATATCAGTGAGAGTGACAGAACATGAGAGACTCCTAACTCTGGGAAATGAACAAGGGGGAGTGGAAGGGGAGATGGGTAGGGAGATGGGGTAACCAGGTGACGGGCACTGAGGGGGGCGCTTGACAGGATGAGCACTGGGTGTTATACTATATGTTGGCAAATCGAACTCCAATAAAAAAATATACCAAACAAATGAAACCTACATGAACACACACACACACACACACAAACACAAATACACAAATTACTCATATAGTTAAGAACTGTGAAAATCTGAGGTTTTAACCTACTTGCAAGCTAACAAATTAGCCTGCCACAGCTTCATGACTAGTGACAGAAAAGACTCCTAGGTTAGAGACAAAGGATGTTATTACTCACAGCCTAGCAACCATGAGTTAGTTTCACATTTACATTTCCTTTACTCACCCCCAAGTCTCATGGGGGTAATCCTGAGCAGCCAATGTGGATGCTGCACACAGTGTGTTTTCATTGCAGGTAATAAACCAAGCTAAAGGAAACCAAATATTTTATAATGGGAAGAAAGCAAACATACCCTACTTTTGCCCCAGAGGGAAATATTCTCTTTATTATACTTGTCAGTAAATAAACCCACCCCCTGCTCCAGAGGAAGACATCACTATCTGCATATTCCAAGCCTGTTCACTATACAAGCATCCTTGAATGGACTGTCTGCAAGATCGTCAGTGTTATTTCTTGCGAGAGTGTAAAAATACAAGAGACCCATGAAGAATTGTCTCCCAGTAGATAGATATTATTTGCTATATCTATTTATATATATATATATATATATATATATATATCCTTCTATCTCTTTAAATATTCTATTTTAATATGAGTTTAGTTGTGAGAACAACTTTGGCTTCCTAGAGCCATACCTTTTTTAATAATTAAAGGACCCTAGGAGTCTATTCAATGCAAAGGCCAGTTGTGGTTATTCTCATATCTTCCCTGGATTTGGAACGCAGATTCAGATTCACCCTGCTAATGCTATATGACTTCATGCTCTCCTTAGATGCTACATGCTCTAGATTATCTTACATATTCATTTCTGCCATTAATAAATTATCTCAAATTTAGCCATTAAACTAATACCCATGTATTGCCTTGCAATTTCTGTGGCTTATAATTCTGGGCACAGAATAGCTCAACTGGACTCTCTGTTTAGGGCTCACAAGACTAAAACTAAGAGTTTGGCAGAGCTGTATTTCTTACTAGATGCTCTGGGAAAGAATCCACTTTCAAGCATATTCAGGATGTTGGCAGAATTCAGTTCCTTCTTACACTTTTCACTTGGCTTTTCAGTCTTTAAGCCAGCAATGGTATCCAAATCTTTCTCACATATGGAATCTCCCTGACCTCCTCTTCTCTGCTTTCTGCTTTTAAGAGTTCATGTAAGTATATTGCACCCACACAAATAATCCAGGATAATCTCCCTATTATAAAGTCAATAGATTAGTAAACTTAATTACATCTGCAAAGTTCCTTTTTCCATGTAAGGTAACATACTCATAGTCCCATGGATTAGAGTGTAGATTCTTCTTAAGGGCTATAAATCTGTCTGCCACACTCTACTACTCAAAATATGTCCTTGGACAAGCCCAGCAGCATTAAATTCACCCAGGATCTTGTGAGAAATGAAGAATCTCAAGATTCACCCATATCCAATGAATCATAACCTAGACTTTCACAAGATCCTCAGATAATCCATATACCCATTGACGTCTGAGAAGCCCTAGACATCTACAGGTCGAAAACACACTGCTAGATGCTGTTGCTATCACTAAACAAGTTAGAGACTACTCAAGACTAAACAAGTTAGAGACTACTCAAAATTCGAGTAGTCAGACGGGATCCCGTCATTTCTCTCTGCCAATTATTCTAGCATCTTCATTTAACAAAACTTGGAAAGCTGAAGAGCTGCAGCTAGAACTAAGATTCTTGTCCAGGTCATTACAACCTGCTGCTGGTCCAGACTCTGCCCAAATAGCAAGTTTCCCCAGGTTGCAGAAGAAGGCGCTCCCTTTCCTAGCTGTTATCAGTTTTCTTGCAAATATGCACAGCCAGTTTTCTTAATGCATGTTCATAGTAAGATAGATTAGTAAGAGAAAAACCTTCACATTCTTAGCCTAATCACACCTAAAACCATTTCTCCTCAACTCCCAAGGACCTAAAAAGATCCCAAGTCACTAGTCTAGAACTGCCTTTGTATTATAGTGAGTTTTTCTTAAGAGTTGGTACTCTCTTACAGCTGACCTTAGTTGGGGCTACTTCCATCCATCAAAAAAATTTTAATAATTTTGAATCTCAAAAGGAGTATCCTTAGTCCCTATGCAATTTTGCAAAACTAAATCTGATTCTAATAAATCCAAGACTCTGTCATTTCATGTAATTTCATATCACTCACTATTAATGGAAATTAAAACTAAATTAGAGTTTAGAGTCAAAGTCCCATGTCACTTTCAACTGGAATTAAAATGACTTTGTTAACTAATAATATTATTATATTCCTCAATCTTTAATATACAGAAAGTTAGAAATTGCATTTAAATTAAGACAAAAGGAGTGATATCATCATTGTGGCAGAATAAGTGTTTTCTACTGTCTTCCCCCAAAAGAACATTCATTTAGACAATCACTCACAGAAAAGAGAATCTTTGTAGATGTCCAGGGGTCCAGGGGATAAGTTCCAGCACACCATTGGATCCAAAAAATCTGAAACTGGAAATACTGAGGAGAGTAAGAGAAAGTTTCACTTTACCTGTACTACTTTCCTCCTAAAGAAACACTGCTTAGTACTAAGAGGAACCTTCTTGGTCCAAAACTTCTCCCACAGGCACAGTGAAAACCTAAGTGAGCACTCAGCTTCCCCAGCTGGACAGCACATTTACTTTTCACCCTATACAGACAACTTATTTCTCACCCCATCCAGAATACTGAACTGCAAAACTGCAAAACTAGGGTGCCAGGAGAACCTGGGAGAATAACATCCAGAGATAAAAACAGAATGTATCAAAGATATATAGATCCTACTGAGTGCTTCACAGACTCTAGCAGGAAGCCCACCCACAAGTCATGGGAAATGCCTCACCTGCAGATTCCCCCATTTGGCCCATGAGTACCCCAGTGCTCCATGCACCAAGCCCACACAACTCTCAACCTTGTTGCTGGCTACCTGTGTGCACTTCCAATAGTGGGGAAAGCAAACTTTTGCAGACAGTTAGTAAGCATGTGCAAAAAAGCCTAACTAACCCTACAGATCTGGAGAAAAATCACAAAAACTTGAGCATTCAACAGCACTCTAGGGAAATCAAAAGGGAGGCTGTCAGCACCTAGGCTGGCTGGGTGTAGAATCAAGAGAAGATATATAAACTGAAGAATTTTGCCACAAGAAATAATAGGAAGTATGGAGCCCAAATAGCCATAGAATAAGTCTGAGAAAGCCTCAAATTCCCTAGCAAGGCTAATGGAAGGTAATTATCTTGTGAAGCCAATCACTGAAGACTAGAGGAAGTGATTGTTCAAACATAAAGACAGCAACATGAAAAATGAAACCTGAAAAATCAAGGAAACATTGCACCACCAAAGGAACATCATGATTTTTAGTAACTGAGTGCAAAGAAATGAAGATCTGCAATTTGCCCAATAAATAATTCAAAATAGTTGTTTTAGGGAAGCTCAGAGAGCTAGAAAAAAACACAGAAAGACAATTCAATGAAATCAGGAAAATAGTATACAAACAAGATGAGAAATTTAACAGAGAGATAGATGTCATTTAAAAAAAAATAGAAATTCCGAAGCTGAAGAATACAATGAATTAAGTGAATAATGCAATAGACAGCATTAATGTGGCTGGATCAAACAGAAGAAAGAATCCAAGAAGTGGAAGACAGATCCTCTGAAATACTCAGAGGAGAAGAAAAAAGAATAGAAAAGAGAAGAAAAGCCTCTGCAAACTATAGCGTTCCATTAAAACAGTCTATACATTACTGGAGTACCAGTAGGGAAGGGGAAGTAGAAGGGCAGAAAGCTTAGCTAAAAGTGTAACAGCTGATGACATTCCCCTGATCCCAAAATCATATAAAAACACCACCAGAAGAGAGAGAAAGAGAGAGAGAACTACAGGCCAATATCTCTGAAGAACACAGGTGCAAAAATCCTCAACAAAATACTAGCAAACAGAACCCAACAACACATTTAAAAAATCATTCACCATGATCAAGTGGGATTTATTCTCAGGATGTAAAAAGTGGTTCAATATTGCAAATCAATCAACACAATACAGCACATCAATAAGAGAAAGGATAAAAAACCATATTACCATTTCAATACATGCAGGAAAGCACTTCACTAAGTACAACATCCGTTCATGGAAAAAAAATTCAACAAAGTGGGTTAGAGAAAACATACTGCAACATAACAAAGGCCTAGTAAGAAAATCCCACAGCTAACATCATACTCAATGGGGGAATACTGAGAGATTTTTCCCTAAGGTCAGGAAGACAAGGATGTCCACTCTCATCCCTTTTACTCAACACTGGAAGTCCTAGCCACAGAAATTAGACCAAAAAGAAATAAAAGGCATCCAAATTGGTAAAGAAGTATTTCATTATATGCAGATGACATGATACTATATATATAGAAAACACCAAAGATTCCATCAAAATACTAGACCTGATAAATGAATTCAGTAAAGTCACAGGATACAAAATCAACATACAGAGATCTGTTGCATTTCTATGTACTGATAATGAAGCAACAGAAAGAAAAATTAAGAAAATAATGCCGTTTACAATTACACCAAAAATAATAAAATATCTAGGAATAAACTTAACCAAAAAGGTGAAAGATCTATATTCTGAAAAAAAAAATTGATGAAATAAATGGAAGATGACACAAAGAAATGGAAAGACATTCCATGTTTATGGATTGAAAAAACAAATACTGTTAAAATGCCTACATTACCCAAAGCAATCTAGAGGTTTAATGCAATCCCTATCAAAATGCCAACAGCATTTTTCACAGAGCTAAAACAATCTTTTTCAAGTTTTTAAAAATTTATTTATTTGAGAGATTGAGAGAGAGAGAGAGAAAGAGACAGAGAGAGAGAAGCAGACTCCCCACTGAGCACGGAGCCTGACAAGAGGGTCAATCCCAGGATCGTGAAATCTTAACCTGAGCTGAAGGCACATGCTTACCCGCTTAATTAACTGAGCCACTCAGGCACCCTAGAACAGTCTTAAAATTAGTATGGAACCACAAAAGGCCCCGAATAGCCAACGTAATTCTGAAAAAGAAAAAGAAAACTGGATGCATCACAACTTCAGACTTCAAGTTATATTATACAGAGGTAGTGATCAAAACAGTACAGTACTGGCACAAAAATAGGCATATAGATCAATAGAAGATAATAGAGGGCCCAGAAATAAACCCACAGTTATATGGTCAATTAACCTTTGGAAAAGGAGAAGAAAGTATGCAATGGAAAAAAAGACAGTCTCTTCAACAAATGGTATTGGGAAAGCTGGACAGCTATATGCAAAAAAAAAAAAAAAGACACTGGACCACTTTCTTACATAATACATAAAAATAACCTCAAAATAGATGAAAGATCTAAGTATGAAACCTGAAACCATAAAAATCCTAGAAGAAAACACAGACAGTAATTTCTCTGACATTGGCCATAGCAACATTTTCTAGATATGCCTCCCAGGCAAGGGAAATAAAAGCAAAAATAGGCTATTGGGACAACCTCAAAATAAAAGCTTCTGTACAGCAAGGGAAACAATTAACAAAACCAAAAGGCAACTTACTGAATAGGAGAAGATCTTTACAAATTACATATCTGACAAAGGGTTTAGTATCCAAAATATTTGAACTTATACAACTCAACACCCAAAAAACAAATAATCCAATTTAAAAATGGGCAGAAAACACAAACAGCTATTTCTTCAAAGAAGATATACAGACACATGAAAAGATGTTCAATATCATTAATCATCAGGAAAATGCAAATGAAAACTACATATCACCTTATACCTATTAGAATGGCCAAAATCACAAACACAACAAACAAGTGCTGGCAAAAATGTGGAGAAAAAGGAACCCTTGTGCATTGTTGGTGGGAATGCAAACTAGTCCAGCCACTGTGGAAAACAGAATGGAGGTTCCTCAAGAAGTTAAAAATAGAACTATCCTACAATTCAGTAATTGCACTACTGGGTATTCACCCCAAAAAGACAAAAACACTAATTCAAAGGGATATATGCACCCCATGTTTATTGTAGCATTATTTACAATAACCATTTTATAAAAGCAGCTCAAGCGTCTATCAATAGATGAATGGATAAAGAAGTGGTAGTCTATATGTATGTGTATACATATATGCACACACACATACATACACATATATAATGGAATGCTATTCAGCCTAACAGAGAATGAAATCTTATTATTTGCAACAACATGGATGGAGCTAGAGAATATAATGCTAAGCAAAATAAGTCAGTCAGAGGAAGACAAATATCCTATGATTTCACTCATACGTGTAATTTAAGAAACAAAAGTGAGTAAAGGGGAAGAGAGAGAAAAATCAAGAAACAGACTCACAACTATAGAGAACAAACTAATGGTTACCAGAGTGGAGAAAGGTGGATGGGAGGAAGGGTGAAATAGGTGATAGTGATTAAAATCACATATTAACCATGATGAGCATTGACCAATGTATAGAATTTTTGAATCTCTCAATTGCATACTTGAAACTAATATAACACTGTATGTTAACTGTACTGGAGTTAAAATTAAAAACTTAATACAGAAAACAAAAACAAAAGAATATATATAAAAAAAGAATTTTGAGATCTGGACATCTAAGTTCAGAAGCTAATAGACCACCTCAAAATTCCAACCCCAAATGATCTTCTCCAAGACACATTATAATAAAACTGTTTAAAACCAAAGGCAAAGAGAGAATTTTAAAAGCAGCAAGAGAAACAAGGTCACAGACAAGGGAACCCATAAGGCTATCTGTGGCTTTCTCTGCAGGACCTTACAAATTAGAAGAGAATGCGATTACAAATTCAAAGGACTGAAAGACAAAAACTGCCTGCCAGAAATATTTTACCCAGAAAAGTTGTCCCTCAGAAACAAAGGAGATATAAGGATTTTCCCAAGCAAACAAAAGCTGAAAGAGTTTGTCACCCATAGATCTTCCTTACAAGAAATGCTGAAAGGAGTTCTTCAGGTTGAAATGAAAAGACATTAATTAGTGACATAATAGTATAAAACACAATGGAAAGATAAGTATATAGTCATTCAGATATGCTGTTGAATCTAAAGATGTTTTATGAAAGCATCATGGTAACTACAAAGCAAATGCTTACAGTACATATACAAAGAATAAAGAGAAAAAAAATCATACCAACTACAGAAAATCATCAATTCACAAAGGAACAAGGAAACTACATACAGTCAGAAAACAACTAATAAAATGGCATTGGTAAGTCCTTGTCAATGAATAATTATTTTAAATATGTAAATGGATTAAGTTATCAAATCAAAAGTCAGAGAGTGGCTGAATTTTTAAAAAGACCCACCTATATGCTCCCTACAAGTGAAAAACACTATAGATCACATGGAATTAACAGACATTATAGGTCACATGGGATTAACAGACATTCTACATCCAATGGCAGCAGAATACATATACTTCTCAAATGAATATAGACCATTCTTCAGAATAGATCATATATTAGGTCATAAATTAATCTTGGCAAACTTAAGATTAGAATCATAGCAAGCGGGGCACCTGGGTGGCTCAGTGGTTGAGCATCTGCCTTTGGCTCAGGTCCCCAATCCCAGGATCCTGGAATCAAATCTTGCATCAGACTTCCCAGAGGGAAATTGCTTCTCCCTCTGCCTATGTCTCTGCCTCTCTCTATGTGTCTCTCACGAATAAATAAATAAAATATTTACCAAAAAATCATAGCAAGTATTTTTCAGACCACTTTGGCATGATACTAGAAATCAGGAACAAGAGGAAAACTAATGTAGGAATTAAACAGCACACTTCTGAACAACCCCATTGGGTCAAAGAAGAAATTAAAAGAGAAATTGGAAAGTTGAGACAAATGAAAACACAGCATACTAAAACATATAGGATACTTATGCCAGAGGGAAAGTTTATAATGATAAACACCTAAATTAAGAAAAAAGCAGTGCCAGAGGGAAAGTTTATAATGATAAACACCTAAATTAAGAAAAAAAGAAAAACATTGAATAAACAATTTAATTTTGTACCTCAAATATTGGAAAAAGATGAATAAATTAATCCCAAAGTTATCAGAAAAAGAGAAATAAAGATCAGAGAGAAATAAATAACATAGAGACCAGAAAAACAATGGAAAATATCAATGAAACTAAGCTCGCTTTTCAAAAAAGATAAACAGAACTTTAGCTAGAGAAACAAAGAAAAAAGGCTCCAATAAATGAAATCATTAATGAAAGATAAGACATTATAATTGATACCACAAAAATACAAATATTAAGACGTAGTATGACCAATTATATACCAATAAATTAGATAACCTAGAAAAACATGGACAAATTTCTAGAAACATACAATCTACCAAGACTGAATCATAAAAATACAGAAAATTTGTTAAGACCATTACAAAATAAGGGAATTGATTTAGTAATCAAAACTCTCCCAACAAATGGTTTCAGTAGTACATTCTATCAAATGTTTGAAGAAAATTAATGTCAATCCCTCTCAAACTCCAAAAAATAGAAAGAGACAGAATTTGTTTTATAAGGCCAACATTATCCTAAAGCCAGATAAGGACACTACAAGAAGAGAAAACTATAGGCTAATATCCCTGATGAATATAGATGTAAAAATCCTCAAAAAAAAAAAAAACAAAAAAAAACACTAGCAAACTGAATAGCACAATAAAAAGTTTACATACCATGGTCAAGTAGAATTGATCCCAGAGATGCACGATTAGTTCAACATACATAAATAAATAAATGGATATGAATGTATGAATAAAATCCACACATAAAAAGCCCACAGCTAATATACTCAATGGTGAAAACTTGAAAGTTTTAACTCTAAGATCAGGAACAAGGCAAAGGTACTCACACTTTCACCACATCACTGATGAATGGATAAAGAAAATGTGAGATAGATATAGATATATGTGAGATATATAAATGAGACATATATATGATATATATATATATTTAGATAGACATATGTGAATATTATTCAGGACATTATGCTAAGTGAAATAATTCAGAAAAAGAAAGTTAATTACCATATGATCATTTACATGTGGAATCTAAAAATGTCCGAATCATATTAACAGAGTGGTTGGCGGGGTGGTTCTGTGGGGAAGATAGGGAAATGTTAGTCAAGTACAGACTTCCAGTTATCAGATGAATAAGTCTGGGAACCTAATGAGCAGCATGGTGACTATAGTTAACAATACTACATCATATACTTAAAAGTTGCTAAGAGAGTAGATCTTAAATGTTTGTTCTCACCACTCACCACAAAAACAATAACAAAAACAAAAACAAAAAGGCAATTATCTGAGGTGATGATGTGCTAACTTACCTTATCGTAGTAAATATTTTGCACTATATACATATATCATCACATTGCACACCTTAAATTTACACAATCTTAAATATCAATTATATCTCAATGAAGCTGGGGAGAAATTTAATTAAAGACAAATAATAATGATACCATTAATTTAGTTATACCTAAATTTTCCACATTTCCAGACTGTTGCTAATGTGATCCTCATTTATAGGACCTTACCTCTTTATAAGGTAAGTAAATTTACTTAATAAGTAAATTTATTTATTAATTTATTTATTTATTATTATTTATTAATTTATTAAATTTACTTATTAAGTAAATTTACCATTATCCCAACTGAATGGATTAGAAAATTAAAACGCAAATAAATTAGGTAATTTTCTTTAATTAAGGCAACTAATATGTAATAGAATCAGGACCAGAATCAATGACTTATGACTCCCAGAATCACATTATATTATTTATAGTGAATTCTTTGGTTAAAAAAAAGTACCTAGTTTGTGAATTCATACTTTTAAATCATAATTTCTTGATCAAAATCATAATCATAAATCAGGACATATTTTCCAAACCTCAAACAATAGTACAAAAAGAACAGATATGTATCAAGAGAGAAAGGTACATGCCCTTTCACATGCCCTGAATGCTGTGGAAATACATAAGTTTCCTTGTATAATATTAAATATTCTTCATAGTACATGAATCTTTAAAATGTTCTGTGATTTCAAATATGTTTCAGTAAAAGAAAAAACTATTAATCTTGATATGTTTCAGGTGTATGACATTTAAAATTATATTGCTGATGTAGTCATGATCTGTAGAGAGTACCTTTACTGGGAAATCAATGAAATACCATTAACATTATAATGAAAAGTGTTTGATATAGACAGGTAAAGCAAATTTTAAGCGTTTGTAGAGGGAACACTGGTTCTGTATATACTTTCAGGTAAATGTGATTTATTAACCATTAAAGCACATTAAATGCTTTAGGAATAAGTACCCAATAAAGATCTTTCAAAATGTCTCCGAAACAGCTCAAATTGTGTATTACAAGATTCCTTAGCTTTATTTAGCAATTACTCTTTAGAATGAAGGGAAAGCAAATACTTCCAACAATCTACTAGGCTGGAGAGAAAAATAAAGAAAATTAGTCATTAACATCAGAGCTTTCTACAAACAAACCACAGGCATTGAAAGTCATCTCATAGGATGTCATCTGGGTAGCCATCTCTTATTCACATCCCCTTGCATTTTTGTGCGAACAGAAATAGTATCTTTACAATTTTGTAAAGATACTATTTCACTCATTTCACTCATTTATGTGCAAATTAGCTGGCAACATTTTTACTCACAATTTAATTCCATGTCTCCAAATTTAAAAGTTACCAAAACAATAATTATGCCATGTTATTTGTAATTGGCTTGTGTATTTCATGTAAAATGCTATTCATAATTGTGATGGGCCATAAAGATTAACTAAATTAACTGGACTATGTCTAGGGAAGAAAAGAAATCGAAACTACCCATATTAGAAATTATTTATATTCTTGAATATTTCCAGGGGAATGTTCTCTAGAACTAGTGATAATAGTTATCGTTTTCTGACCAGTTTAAGGTGACATGCATAATGCTAGGCACTAAACTGGGTGTTTTATTTTTATCATCTCAAGCTTATAATAATCCTGCAGGATAGATATTCCTCCATGTTACAGATGAGAAAGCTGAGAAACAAAAATCCAAGACTGTAGAGAAAGCAAATAGCAAATCAGAATTCCAACCAACATTATATACTTTCAAAGGCTTGCTACTCAACCAGTCCTTCCCTACATTTACTTCATTCAGTATATCCTCAGTCTCTAAGTATCAGTTTTAAAGTTCCCATATGACTTGGAAGTTTTTAATCCACCCTTCCTAAAATTACAAGTTAATTACTCACCAGTTACATTATCTTTCTTCACTTGTTATATCAAACATTGTGTCTGGACAAGCAATTTATCTATTCATTCAACAAATGTTTATTTTTTGTCCACTGGGACCTTCTCTGATCAATCAGCAATACGCCAAATCATTAATTCCATCCACATTCAGATAATTTTACTATAAACAAAATTAAACGGGGTTTCACAATTACAATTTTAGAAAAGAATTAGCTAAGTGCACATCAAGTTTAGCCCAGAGTCTATTTGTTGCAACCAACCCCCCAAATTATATAGATCTCCCCTCTCACCTGTTACTTAAGGAGTTAAATATATGTACTCCTCCAAAACTTCCCTTTCCCATTCTTATTAAGATAGATTCTGGAGAAGAATATGAATATAAAGGTGAAGTTGTAACTTACATTACTCCTCATAACTATGGAGTTACTAATAATCAGTTAGACTTTGGACTACATTTGTCAAAATCCCTTTCCTGGGAATAACAACTGTTTACCATCAAGGGTAGCTACGAGTTTCATAACTGGTCCCATGCATGAAGCTCTTGATCCACAGAAGTGTGAGTGGAGACTAATGAGGACAGTGATAGAAAAAGTAAATTTGGGGGTAATGATCAGCTAAGGGGGATGGACTAATTTTCCACCCCATAGGACTGTCTTGGGATGCTTTCCTTTAAAAAAAGAAAAAAGAAAAGAAAAGAAAGAAAATGAGGGGAGGGGCACCTGGGTGGCTCAGATGGTTAAGCATCTGGCTTTGGCTCAAGCTGTGATCTCAGGGTCCTGGGATTGAGCCCCAAGTCAGGCTCCCTACTAGGGGGGGGAGTCTGCTGCTCCTTCTCCATCTGCCCCTTCCTCCTATTCATGCTCTCTCTCTCTCTCTCCTGCTGTCCCTCACTCTCTCTCAAATAAATAAAAATTTTTTAAATAAACAAACAATTTTTTAAAAATTTTTTAAAAGGAGGGGAATTCTAGGAGTTATCCATAGCAGGGATAGTTCAGGAAGAGGAAAAGGAGCAGAGACAACTTAGGATGCTGTTGCAAAAATCTCAGCAATGAATAACAAGAACTGAACTAAATTTGTGGGGCTGGCAACTCAAGAGAATTGTGGAATTGGAGACATCCCAGGGAAAGAATCAACAAGATTCATTCACAAATTCATTCAATAGATATTCATTAAGAACTACTAAATGCCAGGCATTACACTAGAAGCTGGAGATGTTGAGTAAGGTAGATATTGTCCTTCAACACAAAATTCACATTCCAGCAAGGGAATACATAGGTGTATCAATAAGCAAATAAATAAGATATTTACAAATTGTGAGGAAAACAAACAAGATACTGCAAGAACATTGGGGAGGGGCAGTAAGACGGCCAGGGCAATGAATAGTTTGGGGAGAGAAACACAAAGAGGGGCAGCTGGGTGGCTCAGTGGTTGAGCATCTGTCTTTGGCCTAGGTCATGATCCCAGGGTCCTGGAATGGAGTTCTCATCAGAATCCCTGCGGGGAGCCTGCTTCTCCCTCTTCCTATGTCTCTGCCTCTCTCTGTGTGTCTCTCGTGAATAAATAAAATCTTAAAAAATAAAAAAAAAGAAAGAATCAAAAATTCCACTGAGGATTCAAAACCTGGATGACTGAAAAAAGGGCAGCATCATTAAGAGAAACTAATGTGAGCTGATTTGATGGAGGACACAACCAAGGAGAATGCTTTAACATCAGATGCGTTAAGTTGAAGATACTTAATTGTACAAATGTTCAATTAGAAATGTTGGCCTGAGTTTAGAGAAGAGTCAGGGCTTTGGATACAAATTTGAAAGCTGTGGATGCAAATATGGGTGTCAAACAAGTATTTAAAAAACATTAAGCTAGATTTTTTTCATCAAGCAGGAAAGTAGACAGGGAGAAAGAGTCCATGAATAGAACATTAAAGAATGTGCACTTTTGTGTCATAAGAGTAAAAGGAAGCCAGTGAAAGATGAAGAAGCCATAAGTAAGAGGAAGAGGGGGATAATTGAGATAGTTTTCTGCCACATACTGAGAGAAAGGGTATCAGAACATCAACAGTTGTATATTTCCGCAGAGTTCAAGGGCAATGAGATAGGAAATTTATTTTGGATTTGATGCTAGAAGCCTTTCAAGGACTATTAAGAAAGCATTTTCACTGAAATTATCGGTGGTCTTAGTTCAGAGATGGGAATCATGCAGTAAACCCAAACTCTAGATTTTCTGGAACAGTCCCAATTTCAAGTTATTCTGTCTTGTTGTAAACCAGGCATTTTCATTTTCAATTTGAAATTATGGTAACATTGTGGTAAAAAAAATGGCAACAATGCAGTTAAAGTTTTCAAGATGCTGGTCAATGAAAGGAAGGTGAATAGTAAGTACTGACAATCAGAAAGAATCAGGAGAAGGTGGTTTTAAGAGTAGGGAAGCCCCCGACACATTTGTAAGCAGGAGGAAAGTGAGTAGCTAGTGAAGCAGGAAACTAAGATTTGACAAACAAAATGACAATTATTGACAGCACTAAATTTCAGAAGAAGCCAGAAGAAGTTGGAATCAATAGCACAGATGCATGGAAAAAGGTGATTTAATTCTTTTAAGTAGTAGCAGGTAAAAGAATAAAGTATTAGGTGATAGATGTGTTAATTAACTTGGAGTAACACTTTCACAATGCATATGTATATCATATCATCACATTGTACACTTTTAACATCTTACCATTTTATTAATCCATTATACCTCAATAAATCAGGGTGGAGGGGAAGAATAGATAAAGATGAAGACATTTTCCAGAAAAAGGAGTGAGGAAGAGTTAATGATGCTGGAATATAAGGCCACTAAAATATAAGCCCCAGGAGATCAGGATTATTTGATCATTCTGTTTAACTGGCTTTCAATAAATATCAGCAGAATAAATTCTGAGCTCTCAGACCTACATGGTAAAGAAGGAGGCATCTTGAACTCCTAAAGGTAAGGACTTGGCAGAAGCTTAGAGGGATCTGGAAAAATTCTGTAGTATGACACGCTAAGTCAGAATGAGATGGATAAAATAATGGCCACTAATGGCACCCAACTGAAGTCATAGCAACAATAATCTGCTCTTCACCTCTTCTACAATTTATTCAAGAGTCAGTAAGGTCTTCTCTGGACAGAAACCAAGTGGGGAAAAATTAGAGAGGAAGATCAACCGTGAGAGACTCCTAACTCTGGGAAACAAAGAGTTGCAGAAGGGGAAGGTAGGGGGATGGGGTAACTGGGTGACAGGCACTAAGGAGGGCACTTGATGGGATGAGCACTGGGTATTATACTATATGTTGGCAAATTGAATTTAAATAAAATATTTTTATTTTTATTTTTTAATAATAATTTTTTATTGGTGTTCAATTTGCCAACATACAGAATAACACCCAGTGCTCATCCCATCAAGTGCCCCCCTCAGTAGCCATCACCCATTCACTCCCACTCCCCGCCCTCCTCCCCTTCCACCACCCCTAGTTCATTTCCCAGAGTTAGGAGTCTTTATGTTCTGTCTCCCTTTCTGATATTTCCTACCCATTTCTTCTCTCTTCCCTTCTATTCCCTTTCACTATTATTTATATTACCCAAATGAATGAGAACATATAATGTTTGAACAATCTATATAAAGCAGCAGGTCCTTCTTTTTTTTTAATTTTGTTTATTTATTCATGAGACACAGAGAGAGAGAGAGAGAGGTAGAGATATAGGCAGAGGGAGAAGCAGGCTCCATGCAGGAGCCTGAAGTGGGACTCGATCCCAGGACCCTGGGATTATGCCCTGAGTCAAAGGCAGACACTCAACCGTTGAGCCACCCAGGCGTCCTTCTTCACCCATCTCTACCTGTTATACTAGTTCCCTGCTTTATTCTTCTCCTTAGTATTTATACTCCCTGTTGTGTTATATTTTACTTTACAGTCTTATTTATCATATATCTCCTTCTACCAAAATGTAAGCGAGGGCAGGGATTTTTGTCTGTTTACTCATACTCTCTCTCTAGCACCTAGAACAAAACATATTGAATGAATGAATGACTGCCCATGTATGAGATAGAGCCATTGGAATTGAATGACTTTCTTCACTGACAGAGTTGTTGGGGGCGTGAGAGGAAGCAGAAAAAGAAATAAATGATGGAAATATTCCAGAATGAATTGTGATGGAAATTCAAAGGGAAGAGGGGTTCTAGAATGCTAACAATTAGTGAAAAGTGAGGTAATTGGGATCAGGGAAGTAAAATGATGAACCACAAGGTAATCACCATCATGCCAATGGTAGCTCCAGATACCCTCCCTCTTAAGATGACCACAAAGACAGGGTAGAGAGAAGTAGGGCATCAGGCTACATGATCCATGTTAAAAAACAAACAAACAAACAAACAAAAACAATGCTGCTTGGCACAGAGTTAAGTAACAAGTAATTGTTAGTGCTATTTTTTATATTTTCACAATGCTTTGGTCCAGAGCCACCAAAGGCTAATACAAATTCATCATTCCAGAGTCCACATCACACAACCATCTAGTTAGAGGGATGAGCCTTCAGATGATAGGAAAATTCTCATCTCCTCACTACTTAGGACATCTCAAGCAAAAAATACACTTCCACTTGAAAAATCCGGATTTCCCAGGCTTGTCAAGATATAACTGTCACCCATCTA
Organism: Vulpes lagopus; assembly: GCF_018345385.1. Taxonomy (NCBI): domain Eukaryota; kingdom Metazoa; phylum Chordata; class Mammalia; order Carnivora; family Canidae; genus Vulpes; species Vulpes lagopus. The sequence continues at coordinate 47,636,194 of NC_054829.1, read as the reverse complement.
ACTTCTCCAGAGCTACATCATCCTAGTCTACACATACATACAGGTATCCCTTTACAGGATCATTCACATTTATCCACAGCTTCAAAATTATTTAATAAACCTAGACTGGGTTCACACCTTACATCAGGCCTGAGACATGCAGAGTCCTGTAAGGAACACTGCTGTGCCCTTCTATACCACACCACTGTTGACACATTCAGATAACAGCCAACTCCAACCCAAAGACACAGTTGGCCCATTTAGCCTTTCTCCATATTATGTTTGTATTATTGAATTATTAGCCTATAATGAAACTATGCTCTTTTGCCCCTATAGATTACCTCACAGCAGGGAGTGGGAGTTAGGAATAGATCATTTTTCCAATTTGAAGGTCATTTTAAGTACCAAGCTAACAACCTATCTCTGTGTGAATGGATTTCAGACACATTTCAGTGCATATATCGTCACTATCATCCTCGTCCTTTGGAATGTTAGAGTGGATGTATGGGATAGTTTCTGCAGCTGGGAATGCCAAGCATCAGGAAAGCTAAATCATTTGCCCAAGGTCACATAACTTATAAATGCTGAGACTCTACTCTGACCCCAAAGCCAATATCACTACCCAGGTTTAAAACAGATGAATTCATCAGTGTTTTCAATTTCTGAATGTGAGGAAAGTGATGACAGCAAAACAAGCTCTCAAAAAGAAATTATATACTTTTCCTTTAAAACTCCAAGAGAAACCTGGATTAAATATTTGATATTCCTCATTCAAATTTAGAAATGCCTTGTTAGTTAAAAGAAAATATATTTCTGTATCAAATACTTTTGGCCAGGAGTTCATTAAATCTCCTTAATGGAAGGACCATGTTTTCAACAAATTTTTAAGAAAAAATATTAATTGATCATGCAGAAGTTTAAGTCTGCTCTTGCACATGTTTTCAAGCTCTGCTGTGTGTTAGAAAGGAAGCTACAAAATGGTTATTAACGGTTATTTTCTGTCACACAGACACATGGCCATGTTTCTTCATTCCCCAGATATGACAAGTCTGGATCTATACAAATGGAAATGACAATAGAGAAAGGGAAGGACATCTTGATGTAGAAACTGCCCTCTATTCTATCTGAGAACTTTGTCATAAAAATGTAAAACTTGTCATCATCATTTATTAGCCGTTGATAATGCGCAGGATAGTAGGCATTGCAAAGATGTTGTAAAAATGTGAAAATACGTTCTTCTTAAAAAAAAAGAGACCAAAAGGAAACAGAAATAAAAATATATAGGAATAGATTTGTACAATTCCATTCATGCAGGATTTCTCTAATCTCCCAGGTAACAATTTTATGAACTATTGTTGAATGGCAGATTCCTCCCTGTGTACCTATCCGTTGCTGCATAACAGATTACCCCCAAACGTAGTGACTTAAAGCAACAAACATTTGTTTTCTCAGGTTTGTGGATCAGGAATTCAGATGCACCTTAGTTGGATGGCTCTGACTTGGGGTCTTTCACAAAGATGCAAAAAAAAGACACCAGCAAGGGCTGCAGTCAGCAGAAGGCTTGAGTGGAGCCAGAGGACTTGCCCCTAAGCTCATCCACATGCTAGCTGGCAGGAGCCTGAGTTCACAAGGGCTGTGAACTCCACAGAGCTGCCTGCCTATATTCAAGACTTGGCAGCTGCCTTTCTCCAGGATGAGCAAACAGAGCCAGTGAGCCAGAGAAAGAGAAAGGAAAAAGCCACAATGTCTTTAATGGTATCGCCTCAGAAGTTACACCCAACAGTTCTGTAGGGTCGATTTATTAGAAGTGAGTCACTGAGTGCAGCCCACACTCCGGGGGAGAGAATTTGGCTCCACATTCTGAAGAGAAGAATATCAAATAATCTGTGGGCATCTTTTGAAACCACACCCCTAACGCTCACGTTTTTCCTACCCCGCCCCCCCCGCCCCGTCCTTCCCAGACTCTTGCGAATGTTGCACTTCCAGGACCAGCATTAACCACAATTATATATAAATGCATTTATTTCAGGGGCGCCCAGGTGGCTCAAATGGTTAAGCATCCACCTTCGGCTCAGATCATGATCCCAGGGTCCTGTGATTGAGCCCTGCCTTGGGCTCCCTGCTCAGCAGGAAGCCTGCTTTTACCTCTCCTTCTGCCCCCCACTCTGGCTTGTGCTCACTCTCTCTTGCTCTTTCTCTCTCAAATAATTAAATAAAATCTTAACAGGTAAATAAATGCATTTATTTCAGTATTCACTTGTGCCAGGTGCCATCCTACATACATAAATAAATGAAACCAAAAACGTCCCCACCCCTTAAGAACCTAGTAGGAGTCCAACAGTAAACAGATAGATGCATGATATGGTGGTGATATAAATGCCACATTTAAAAGATATAATAAAGCAGGCCAGGAATTAGAGAGTTATGAGTACTTAAATAGTGAAAATGCTCTATATCAACATATCGTACATTTAGTGCATATACTGTTTCTCAACCTTGAGAATCGAGTGACCTCAATCTGCAAAAACCATTATCTTTGTCCTTGACCACAAGCTTTTGTTTCCCCCTAACATTTATGCAAGATTTGCTTCTGTGTTCTTTCTCCTAGCTTTGCCAGGACTCTACGGTATGTGCCAAGTCTTAAAAAATAGCCAGAAATGCTCTCTCAGCTCCTCCTCAAACAGTCATTTCTTCTTTCCTTTGTTGCTGGCTCTTCTCCATGAAAACTTGGCCTGTAATGCCTCCCCTTCTGGAAAACCATAGGCCGTACAGGAACTAGTGTCTGCTCTCCACCTGAGCTTCATCAATAACCAAACCCTCTCGACTACCAGGAATGGGGAAACCGTTCTTTCTGTTGGGAGAAGCCATCCCGGCTGTCATTGTCTCACTATCAGTCTATCCATCTTGGCCCAGGATCCACCTTCTCATTGCTAGATCTTCAAAGTTTCTCCTTTGGAGGCAGGATTCCAAAACCTCTCTAAACAATGTACAATAACAGGTTTCTCTACACAGAAATCTCCCTAGACACCAAATAACACAAAAGAATGTTAAATCACATAACTTTGAGGTATTATGTTATTACCGATTTCTTGTACTTACCACCATTTGGACTTCTAACAACTCTTGTATTTGGTAAACTATAAGCTTAGAAAAGATTCAAATTGGGAGGAGACTAGTTATTTGCAATTAGAAATTTTAAACATTATGTTACAATTGAAAATTTAGTTAAAAAAATAAAGACCTAAAAGACCAAACCCTCTTGCCTATGTTTTATTTATTCATTTATTTATTTTTCCCCATCCCATCTGTGCTCTCGACGTTTATTTCTATTTAATATATCCAAGTGGTGGGATACCGATATGATATATTTAGAAAACCAAGAAGGTCTCTTTTTTATCTGCCATATTACTCCAGATGGAAATACCCATTGGCATATCACATAAGCCTTCTTGGTTACCTTCTGTTCATAGTTGCTGTGCCAGTGAGGAATATGAAAATTGGAACTTTCCACCAAGGGCAGACAATATAATTGAATTAGAGTGTTCCAAATTTTCTGAGTGGCACTGGGTTGTGTTTTGCTTCTTTCTTTCTATCTTGCTTGCTTGCTTGCTTTCCCTCTTCCTTCCTTCTTTTTCTTCCTTTCTCTCTCTCTCTCTCTCTCTCTCTCTCTCTCTCTCTCATTCTTCCTTTCTTTTTCTTTCTTGTTACTCTGGCCTGAATCTGCCATACTAATGTCTCCACAATTAAAAAGTACTTGATATACATCTTGTGGTACAAAAAAAAAAAGAGGTTCATTTTCTAGAATCTTCATCAGTTTCTTCTTTTGCAATCTCTTTTCTCATTAAGTATATCCTAATCTTATAACCTGTTGTACTAGACTAGTTATAAAGGCTATTACTTTGCTTAAAATAACACAGTATCCAGTAGATGCTAGGAATAAAACCATAAATTTATAGGGACACCATGTCCTAGTTTAACCCCTGACCAAGGAAATAGAGTAATGGAACCATCACAGAGATTCCCAAACACCCCTACCCACAGCTCTCTCACAAGCTTGTCCAATGGCACCTAACCACACAATGCACAAAAAGGAAAATTCAAGAATGGCTCAGTCAAGCTCTCATTTTGAAGAGTATGCCTTAGTCAGTTCAGACTGCTACAATAAGTTACCACAGATTGGGAACTTAAACAACAAAAAAAAAAACTTGTTTCTCCTAGTTCTAGAGACAGGGAAGTCTGAGATCAGACACCAGCCTGCTCAGGTTCTGATGAGAGCTCTCTTCCTGGCTTGCACCTGGCTGCCATCCTGCTATGTCCTCCTTTGGCAGACAGAGTGTCAGAAAACAAGCTCTCTAATGTCTCTTCTTATGAGGATACTAATCCCATGAGGGGGTGCTCCACTCTCATAACCTTATCACCTCCCAAAAGCTTATCTATAAATACTATCACATTTGTAATCAGGGTTTCAACATATGAATGTGGGGAGCACACAAAATTTCAGTCCATAAAAACATCCCCGAAATGAATTAAAAATATTGTACCAACTATCTCCATTTCCACATATAATTCCTTGTGTTAACAATGAAATGGAAATTGGCCTTACTTCCGTCAAAATAATGACCTTACATGAAATTTTTTCATAAAATTAATTTTTAAAAAATACACTTGTCAGCAGTACCAGCTGACCTCTATTGAGTATTTTTGCAGCATACGTATACATCCCCAGTACAACTACATGCTATACCAGCAACTATCAACTGAGAGTTACTTAGGATCATTGCTCTCAATCAGCTGAAACTTTGAGCAAACACTCAATGGCATAGCACAGTTTCCTGGAAACACATCACTCGTTTTATTTTCGAAGTTCTAAACATTTTAATATGTCTCCCAAAACATTGTCTTGTTCGAAAAATTACCAAAAATATCTGCAAAGTAAAAAAAAAAAAAAAAAAAAGAATTACAGAAAAAGAAAAAAAACACTTTTTAACACCAAATCCAGAAAAAGTATTTATTTTTAAACATTTTCAATTATCGTAATATTTTTAAAATTATTAATGTGGTTTTTCTTCTGCCTTTTTTGAGTATGTGACCATCACTTTAATGGACATTTGACTGAGGACAGAGAAGGGTTTTATTTTTCATTGAAAAAATGCAAAGAGAAAGAATAAAATAATATCTAGCTTCTCATATGCAAAATAAGACTATGCACCTGATTAAATCAGGCCCACCCAGGATAATCTTTTGATTTACTCAAAATCAACTGATTTGAGACTTTGATTCTATCTATAAAATCCTTTCACCTTTGCCATATAATGTAACGTTAGCCATGGATGTGACATCCCATCACCTTAGCTATATTCTGTTGATTTTAGGCAATTTATAGGTCTCACCCCAACAAAAGGGGATCACACAAAGATGTGAACACTGGATTTAATGGGGTCACCCTAGGGTGTGTTCTTCACACCAGGAAAACTAATGTGGAACTCCCTCTACCCAGCAGAGGGAAAAAGCAAACTGTGAGTCATGTGAGGCAGACAGCAAGCAGGGTAATAATGGTGGCCATCACCCCAGAGACCATGGGAGCCACTGAAACCCCCACCAGACTTTGTCACTGCTTCCTCTCCCCTGATACCCAGAAACAATCAAAAAAGAGATAAAGAATGGAAAAGGGACTCAAAATCTGAGATACTGACCATTTCACCTCTAATAATTGAGCTTGAACTAAATAAATTATGTAAATCATGAGGGCAAAGACAGCTGAAAATCAGTTAGTTAATTTCTTAATTGTTAAGGACTAGATGACTAAGAGACAAAATAAAGGCACACAGAGAGATGTGTAATGAAACTAGTTGCACACATTTTTATGAAAATTTTGCTAAGCCCGTGTAAGTCATCTCTGTCCTGGTGAATATGGATAATGCTATCCACTTATAAATGTTGGAACACTGCAAAATAAGACCATTTTAAATAAATTTAAATGTTTTAAATGTCGTTTAATGCTCAGTACAAACAACCCTTTTATTTTGAACTGAAAGAGCAAGGTATAAAATTTTTGCTAAGAGGAAGTCAGCTTCTGCTAAAAGTCAGTTTTTCCCATCACCACTAAATACATGTTGAATAATAAAAATGTCCATTTAAATTGTTGTCAAAGGATAAGCCAGGCCAGCACCTACACGTGTCTCAAGCTGGCCTTTCACCACTGCACATGGGTGCCTCTTACCACAGAAGTCCTTATCAGTCGTTTGTTGGAATTTAGAACACATTTTACATTAACTACCATTTTAACTGTTTGTTATATGCTAGACACAGTGCATAGTGTTTTGTATATATAATCTCAGCAAATCATTAAAACACTATGAGGAACATATAATTATACCCATTTTAGATGTAAGAAAATGGCGTCATTGAAAGGTTAAGTAATTTGTCCAAGGTCACACAAACAGCAAGTGGTCCTACAGGAATTGAAACTCAGAACCACAAGATTCCAAAGGCCATTCTTTAAACCTTCGTACTCTACCTGTCAGACTGGTCTACAAAAGCCTAGTCAGCTCAGAATGTGGCTGACTACAATCTTGTCATTGTACCTATTGCTTTCTTTCAGAAATGGTATGATAGGAAAATGTATTTCAAGTTTCATCTTGGGGCAGGAACCCTCCACGCCCTTCTGCAGCCCTGGGGAGGGTAAGGGCAGAGTCTCTCCCAGCCCATCATGGTTTCCTACCTCCAGGACAGAAAGAGGACTCCATCAGCTCCAAGTCTGTGCTGGCTGCTTTCATGAGCTGAGGCAGAGTTAGTGATGGACACTTTCAGGGCTCTGAGTGGGCAAGCCTGGGAGCCCACAGACTCCTGCCACATTCAAGCCCCGGGTTACTCCTCAGTCTGGGACAGTCTCCTGTCGCCCTCTTACTTTCCTTCTCAGACCCCAGGCCTCTCTCCTCCCTTCCCGCTGCCACTACTTGTCGCTTCCAATCAAGACTTTCCTTTCCTCTAACCTTCTGGAAAACAGAAGCTGGTCTCACACCCTCCCAATTTTAGCCCTCTTATCAGAGAAGAAGCAAATCAGAAGCCCCCCATTCATCCTGCCCTTCCCATAAGATGTGGGAGCTCACATTTGCATGCAATTTTCAGTGACCGGACTGAGAGATTCAGGTGAAAAGGAGGTGACTATAACCAGTTGCTATGACAACAGAAAGATATAGAATAGCACAGCAATTCATAGGACAAGCTTTTAAAATTACATAAATTTGAAGTATTACAAGAAACCATTGAAAACTACATGTATAAAAATGACTGGCCAATTGAAAGAATTAAGTATGTCACACAAATAAACCACCTTGAATTAATCAGGCAATTAAAGGTACACATACAATTTTCATCCTCAAGAGACTATAAGAAAGAGGGAGAATTACAATTCTGGTGCCTCTGTAAAGTTACCTGTCAATCAGACTGATCCAGCTGCTTTCATGTTAAAATTTTCCACGTCTATCACAACTCTAAGAATTAAGTCACAGCGAAATTACAAGGCTAACATCACGAAACAGAAGTGCTTGCCTTCAGCGTTTAACACTTGACGATTCTCCCCCTTAAAACTTTCTCTCCCTTGATTTCCTAACACTGCACTCATTTACAACCTTCTCTGCTCTCAGATTGATTCTCTCCTTCTCCTGGTTTCTCCTAGGTTTTGTAGCCAGGTCTTATCCCTCTGAATCTATCGTGTATCCTCAATTATTATCTTTTATCTGATGACTCCCAAATCCACACCTCCACTCCCAATATCTGTCCAGAGATACAGACCCAAATGCATGAAGAAGTCTCCTAATGGCATCTCAAAATCAGCATTTCTATTATTCAGCCTTAAAGATTGTTTCCCTAATGAGACTAATGACACCAGTATCTTCCAGAAATTCAGGCAAAACATTTTTTTAGTCACTGTCTCCTCCTTCTCTCTTCTATCCAGGCACTAACTCTACCTCTGTAGTAGCTACTAAGCCTCTCTGTTCCAGTAGAATCAATCTGACACCACCCAGTCTGTACACTACTTCTCATCCAAACTGTAGGCTTTCCTTATTTCAGTGTTTCCCAAATACTCCTGATTGTGAGAATCATGAGGGCTTGGGGTTGTTTTGTTTTGCAGGGATTTATTTGTTGGTTTGTTTGTTTTGTAAATAACAGTTTCTAGGCCTTGCCCATGACCTACTAAATCAGAATCTACCACAGAGGGGCTTGAGAACTTATACTTTCCTAAGTATTCCAAGATGATTCCTCTAATCACACAAAACCAGTTTACTCATTACTACTGACTGAATTCACTGAATTCACAGCCCCTGACCAAAACTTCCGATGGCTCCCATTGCTGGTAAAAGTAAGTCCAAATTCCTGCCTTAACACCTAAGGCTTTCCTCAATCTAGTCCACACACATCCCTCCACTCATCTTTCCCATTATGGCTTCTCATGTACTTCGTGCTCAATCCACGCTCTGTCATGGCAGAACTTTTTCTGCATTTTTCCATCATAGTGTGTTTTGTCACATAGTTCACTCACTTTGAACTACCCTATACCCATCTGTCTTGGTTCAAATCCCAGCCATCCTTCAAAGCTCATCTTGGTTTTGTTTCTGTCCTTTTTCTGTAGCCTCCCCGTAGCGAGCAGATACATTCACCACTGTGCTGTTGTACGGCTCTGTGTGTGTGTGTGTGTGTGTGTGTGCACGCGCGCGTGTCTGTGCTGGCCCCTCCTCTATAAGATGAACTTCCTGAGAAAGATGACTATGCTATTATTCATCCTTGTATTCCCAGAGTGCTAGCAGTAAGCAGCACTCAATTCGTGCTCAAATGTTTGGAAAAGTAAATAAATGAAACAACAACCATCAGAATTGACTACTTGGGGCAAATTGGTCTGGCCATTATTGTCCCTATTCACCTACATGGATCACATTATTATCACATCACTGCCTGAATGCCCTACTTTTTCTTCCTTTTTACTCATTAAGTCCCACAATCTTTAAGACACTAGCTCCCAAGCACTTGGGTGGCTCAGTGGTTGAGTGTCTGCCTTTGGCTCGGGTCGTGATCCTGGAGTCCTGGGATCCAATCCTATATCAGGTTCCCCATGGGGATCCTGCTTCTCCCTCTGCCTATGCCTCTGCCTCTCTCTCTGCCTGTATCTCTCATGAATAAAGAAATAAAATCTTAAAAAAAAAAAAACACTGGCTCCCAAATTATGGGCTAGTGGCCAGTGGCCCATAATTTGCATCAGAATGAACTGGGTTGTTTTTAAAAGGCGAATTCCCAAGTTACTACCCCCAGACCTGAATTACAATCTTTGGGAAAAGGAGCCAAAAGATCCGCATTTCTGACTAATACCACCAAGTAATTCTTTTGCACAGAAATATTGAGAACATGTTTTTAAACCTGACTCAAGCCCCACTCCTCCCAGAAAACCCAACAATTTGATATTTTATTATGGGCTCGATGCTATGCTGCTCCTTATGACTTTGTTTACTACGGCTTATGATTTTATTTCATTTTGTTGGCAATCAAGTAATTACAATCTGTGTGAGTTGTGGATACTAAACAACAGTATAGAGAAACTGTCATATAAAACATATACTGATTAATAGTAAAGAATGGGTCCTTGGAACCTGTGCAACCTGCCTCTGTTCATATCCTAAGTGTATACTTACTAGTTACATGACCTTGGGCTAGTTACGGGATCTACTTCCCATCTTTGAAATGGAATCATGATGCTACCTATATCATAGGGCTATTGTAAGGATTACATGGGACACTTCATGGAAGCTATGAATACCTCAAGAAGTGTTAGTCATTATTACTACTGCATGATCAACACTGTCTTAAAAAGCCTTTTAATTCTACCTGGGCAAATAGGGCACAAAACTAAAAAAGACTAACCATCAATTCTTTCAGGACTCTTTGTCTTTTCTGTCTGTTTTCCTCTCAGTCTACAGCTATCTTATACATGGAATAATGGACAAAACAACTGTTAGACACAGAAGAAAGAGCCCCAAATTTAGAAGGATCCACGACTGAAACATCATACACAACTCTGATATTCAAAGCTTTATTCCATCCAGGAAGCACAATCCATCCGATGATTCTAGATCAAAACAATACAGGGTAATTCCTATCTAACCCATGACAAATGTCAAGAACTAACACTCTTCTTCCATATAGAGATTTCACCAGCCAATCTCATAGTGGGCCTAATCATTCTCCCAGTGGAGGAATGGAAACTTCTCAGCTTGTGATTTCTGTACTGTTACCGAGGAGTAGCTTTTTTTCTACTCAACGCTATTTGTCAAACAACTAACCAGTATTTTATGGCAAGTAGGTAATTTATTGAGTGGCCAAAGAATGGACAAGGTCAGCTTATGCTGTAAAGGCACATTTCTCCCCATTAGATCTCATGGTCAGGGTTTTATGACGTTAGGGTAATTAAGGGCGCTGGTAAGCAAGCTGACCTCCGGGTTTTTCCTGGAAAGGGCAGGAGGCTCCTCAGAATCAAAGCGTCATCACCTCTTTTCTTCTCTCGAATGGGCACAGTCCAATCTGTCCATGGGTTGGCTGGTGTGTTTTTGGTTATTACAATTGGATAGTAATGATCCCAAGGTCATCTGGAGCTTTCGCACAGTATCAGAACTGCATCAAACTGGTGAAAACTGAATCAGGAAAGCTTTCTTGGAGCTTGCAGCTTCTGGCACCCAGCCTTTGTTTCTGGTGTAAGCAGAACTAGAAACTGGGTTATTGCAGCTGGTTTGGAAGTTGGTAGTGAGTCCCTGGTAATGAAACAAAGGCATTTTGACTGACGCTTCTTTTCAGGGGTCTAGACAACCTCACCTCCCACCCAACTTCATTGTTTCTTTCTTCTCTCATCCTCTCAGCTATTCTTCTGTAGAAAATGTTCAAGAAGATATATTCTCTGAAAGATTTAACAGGTCCTTTCATGAGCTTTCATGAAACAGTCCAGTGGGAGTTACCTTCCCCAGTACACTTTTTTTATCTTCTTGTGGAAAGCTGAAAGAGGTAAAATAAATTCCATTACTCTCTTACGTAGGCCATAAGTCTCTAAGATTTTCTATAATCATTTGTCAAGTGTTTTTTGTCCAAAACACGATTTCTAGATTCAATTTCTTTGTCTAGTCCATACTCTAGGTCACAGCTTACACAATGGCAAACATTCTCTGGGGACCAGTGTTTGCTGTGTGTAACTCCCACAATGCTCTGTATTAAAGTCAACCAAAAACCAAGGTAGTATATTGCTTTGTAATTCATTCTCAGAAATGAAATGTTTGTTTTTCTGTACATTTTTAAAGCAAGCTTTCTTGGACTATGGATAAAGACAATGGGCAAGCTTTCTTTTCTGTGAGGTATTTTAAAAATTGTTCCAATTCTAATAGTCTTCTTGATAACAGCTTTACTGAGATTTAATTCACATATAAAACTCACTCTTCTTTTTTCTCTAGACTCACCTTTCTAAAGTGTGCAATCCAGTCTTTTTAATATATTCAGAGTTCTGTGAGGATCACTATCTAATTTTGGAACATTTACATCACTCTAAAAAGAAAGTCTATACTCATTATAGCTCACTTTTCATTCTCCCTACCCCAGCCTCTAGAAACTTCTAATCTAATATCTGTCTACATGAATTTGCCTATTCTGGACATTTCATACAAGTGGAAATATATAGTATATGGACTTATGAGGCTGACTTCTTCACTTAGCATGTTTTCAAAGTTCACACACATTATACGATGTTTCATTGAATAATATTTCATTGTATGAATATAGCATATTTTGTTTATCCATTCATCTGTTGGACATTTGAGTAGTTTCCACTTTTTGGATGTTGTGAATAATGCTACTAAAACTACATGTGTGCAAATTTGTGTATGGATATGTTTTTATTCTTCTTGGGTACATGGCTAGCAGTAGAATTGCTGGGTCATATGGTAACTCTCTGTTTAACACTGTGAGAAAATGCAAAACTATATTTCAAAGTGAGTATACCATTTTACAATCCTGCCAGCAACGAAGGTTCCGATTTCTCTACATTGTCACCAACACTTATTTTTCTTTCTTCTTTTAATTGCCATCCTAGTGGATGTAAAGTTAAATCTCATTATGGTTTTGATCTGCATATGCCTAAAAACTAATGAAGTTGAGCATCTTTCCACACGTTTTTTGGTAATTTTGTATATAACCCTTGGGAAAATGTCTATGCAAATGTTTAGTCATATTTTAAAAGAATTCTTTGTCTTTTTATTTTGGGGTTTTAAGAGTTCTTTATATGTTTTTGATATAATTCTCTAATAAGATTTAAGATTTACAAATATTTTATCAATTCTGTGAATTGTCTTTTGATTTCATTGATGCTGTCAAAAAAAAAAGCTGAAGCTTTTAATTTTGATGAAGTCCAATTTATCTGTTTTTTTCTTTTGTCATTTGTCATATCTAGGTAATCATTGCCAAACTCATGGTCACAAAGATTTGCTCCAGGCTTTCTTCTAAGAGATTTATATTTTTATCTCTTACATTTAGCTTTATGATTCATTTTGAGTTAATTTTTGTCTCTGGTTGTTAGTTAGGGGTCTAACCTCATTATTGTGCTAGGGAATACACATTTGTTCCAGCATCATATCTTCAAATGACTATTCTTTACTCCTTAAATTGTCTTGACATACTTGTCAAAAATGAACGCACCATGGGATCCCTGAGTGACTCAGTGGGTTTAGCGTCTGCCTTTAGTCTGGGGCGTGATCCTGGAGTCTCAGAATTGAGTCCCATGTTGGGCTCCCTGCATAGAGCCTGTTTCTCCCTCTGCCTGTGTCTCTGCCCCTCTTGCTCTCTCTCTGTGTCTCTCATGAATAAATAAATAAAATCTTAAAAAAAACATCAATTCACCATAAAAGTAAAGGTTATTTCTGGCCTATGAGTCCTCCAAATTTGTTCTTCTTTTTCAAGTTTAGTTTGGCTATTCCAGGTTGCTTGCATTTCAATGACTTTTCAGATCAGCCTATCAATCTCTGCTGTAAAAGCATCTGGGTTTAAAAATAAATAAATAAATAAATAGTCAGTGGGTTTGTTAAGAATTGTATTGAATCTGTAGGTAAAGTTGAAGAGTATTTCTATTTTTATAATACTCTTCTAATCAATGAACACAGGATATCATCCCATTTATTGAGGTTTTCTTTAATTTCTTTTAATGACATTTTATGATTTTACGTGTACAATTTTCACACTTATTTTGTTTAATTTATTACTAATCATATTTATTCTTTTTGATGCTATTGCAAATGGAATTGCTTTCTCAATTTTATTTTTGAGTTGTTTGTTGCTAGTAAATATATGGAAACACAACTCATTTGTGTATATTGGTCTTATATTCTGCAGTCTTGCTGAACTCACTATTAGTGCTGAATTATATGTGTGTATGTGTGGCATAATGTTTTCTGGGTCCATTCTGTTATTGCAAATGGTAATATTTCATTTTTAAGGCTGAATAACATTCCATTATGTATTTTATATATCTTTAGTTTTTTAGAGACCTCCCTGCCATTTTCTGTAGAGGCCCCATGATTTTACATTTCCATCAACAGTGTATGAGGGCTTCAATTTCACCACAATCTTGCCAACACTTCTTCTCTTCAGGTGTTTTGTTGTTTTTGTTTTGTTTTGTTTTGTTTTGTTTTGTTTTAATAATAGCCATCTTAACAGGTGTGAGGTGGTATCTCATAGTTTTGATTTTCATTTCCCTGATGATCAGTGATGTTGAGCACCTTTTCATACCTGTTGACCATTCGTATATCTTCTCTGGAGAAGTATCTATTCAAGTCCTTTGCATTTGAGCTTTTGATTTTGTTTTTGTTTTTTTGCTATTGACGTATAAGAATTCCTTACTTATTTTAGAAATTAACACCTCAGGAGATATATGGTTTGTAAATGTCTTTCCCATTTCATAGGTTGCTTCTTCACTCTATTGTTTCCTTTGATTCATTTTCATATGTTAAACAACTTTGCAATCCCAGGATAAGTCCCAGTTGGTCATGATATAGTATCCTGTTTTATGTTATTGGATTTGGTTTGCTAGTATTTTGTTGATTTTTTATGTTTTATTCATAAGGAATATTGATCTGTTTTCTTTTCTTTTGATGTCTTTGTCTGATTTTGGTAACAAGGTAATACTGACCTCATAGCATGAGTTGGGAGGCAATCCTCTTCCATTTCTTTTTTTTTTTTTTTTTTTTTGGAAGATATTGTGAAGAATTTGTATTAATTCTTCTTTAACATTCATAGAATTCACCAGTGAAAACTTCTGGATCTTATTAAGACATGTTTTATGGCCTAACATATGGTCGATCTAAAAATGTTCCCATGCACTTGAGAAGAATTTGTATTCTGCTATTTTGGGGTGGAGACATTCCTTAAATGTCTATTAGGTCTAGTTGGTTTATATATAGTATTGCTGAAATCTTCCTCAGCAACAGTTTCCAATAGCTCCTTTTTTCCTATGAATGGGCCAGAGTATCCTGTTTCTTGTATGTCTCATAGTGTTTTGCTGAAAATTGGCCATTTTAAATAATATAATGTGGCAACTCTGAAAATAAGGTCCTCCTCCCCACAACACACACACACACACACACACACACACAGAGTTTTGGTTTTGCTGCTTGTTGTTGTTATTGCTGCTACCTGTTTGTTTAGTGACTTCCCTTAACTATAAATTCTGTAAAGCCTGTATTCTTTGTGATGTGAAGCTACTGAAGTCTCTGTTCATTTAGCTAAGGATTAAACAGAAATTTCATTGAATGCCTTGAGCCAGTAAGTCTCCCAGGCTTTGAAGAGGGTCTTGAGTGGGTGTTGAGGCATGACTTCAATACCCTGGCAATCTGAAATCTACTTCATTCTTTACTTCCTGCTTGTGCAGAGGGTAAAGGTCAGCCAGAGATGAGAAATTAGGATGTTCCCACATCTTTTCTGGGCACTGCACAGCCCTACACATATGCATAGGCTTCTATAATCCCAGAAATATGTCAGAGCTTTCCCAAGCCCCTCTATACATCTCATTCCCCATATTTTACTATTAAGTTTTTGTCCAGCCTCTTGTTTGCCCCAACTGGTATTATTATCTCATGCAGCTGAGCGTTAAACAATTGAAGCTGATTATTTTGTTTTTGACAAGCATCCTAGAGAAAGGGTTTTTTTCCACTAAGTGAGCTCAAAGCTAAATCAAATAGAGACAACCTCTGTGAAGGGGTCTTTTATAAGAAGCTGCCAGACAGGTCAAATACTGACAGTTCTCTGGGGATGGGCTTTTATTTTTCCTGTTCAGTGCACTAGGCTGCATTTCCCTAACTGCCATACTTGTGAGGCTGCTGGTTTTCAAGGCTACAGCAGAACTTGGAAAGAGGATAGGAATAGAGTAAGTCGAAATGCCACAGAGCTTGCTGTTCTTACAGAGATCCAGCCATTTTTCTTGAATAAACGGCCCTCATAATGTGGCAAGCCTTTGGTTCATTTTCAGAGTTCTAAGAAGGTTAATTTTCACAATTGTTGCTAGTGTTTTTGCTGCTTCTGTGGAAGAGAAGATTTTTAAAGGTCTTAACTACACCATTCCCAGAGTGCTTCTCTCTAACAGCCTTTTCAAAGAGTGGTGTTTGAGATGACATATCTTGAATAACTCTCAAAACTCAATAATTTAAAAAATCTCATTTTTAAAAATGGTAAAAAATTGAACACTCCATCAGGAAAGATATATATATTTATATATTTATTTATATATATGGAGGGGGGAAAGGATATAAAAAGATGCTCAACATCTTTAGTCACTAGGAAGATGCAGATTCAAACCATAGTGATATATGACTACCTACCTGTTACAATACCTAAAATTTTAAAAGAAAGGAAGAAAAGACTGACAATGCTAAGTGCTGGTGAGGATGCAGAGCACCTGGAAAGCTTATACATTGCTGGTGGTCATGCAGAATGGTAAAGTCACTGTTGAAAAGTTTGGCAGTTTCTTATAAAGCTAAAAATACCTTTAGCATACAATCCAGCAATCCTGCTCCTAAGTTTTATTCAAAGAAAATAAAAACATATATCCATATGAAAACTTGTATGTACATGTTTTTAACAGCTTTATTCATGACCACCAAAAAAACTAGAAACAGCCCAATGTCTATCAACTGGTAAGTAAAAAGGAACAAGCTACTAATACATACCATGATATAGATGAATGTCAAATGCATTGTGCTATGAGAAGAAGCCAGACTGAGAAAGTTACATGCAGTACAATCTCCTTTATATGACATTTCAGAAAAGACAAAAACCATACAAGAAAATTAGTGGTTGCCAGGTGCTGGGGTTGCAAGAGAGGAGTGGCTACAAAAAGGCATGAGGAAATATTTTGGGGTAAGGGAAAGGTTCAATAAGGAAGTTACCTGACTATGCATACTTTAGAACTACACATCTAAAAGAGGTAAATATTTCTGTACTTGATCTGTACTTAATATGTACTTGACCTTGAAGACAAAAAGAATCCTCCCTGCTCTAAACATCATTTTTCTTGGTTAAATTAGCTTTAATTTAGACTACCCTCTACCTGTAGCCAGTATCTAAACATTAGTTGTACAACAGACTATCTAGAGTTACAATTTATCCTTCATGAAGCATTTAACAATGTCATTACATCTTGAGTTGTTTGTTCACACCAAATGTGAGAGAATTTGATAGAAGAAAAGAAAGAAATTAAAATGACAACATAGCTAGCTAAAAGGTGTAACTATAAGGAGATTCAACGTAGCATATTTATAATAGCAAAAAGATAAAAACAACATAAATGCTAATCAACAGCTGATTGGCAAAATGGTAATAAAAACTAAATGGTATATAAAAAATATTACATAGTGATTAAAATAATTATATAATTACAGCTCAATATTTATTAATATGAAAAGGTATCTATAATATTTTGTTAGGGTAAAAACAAATTACTAAATAGTATCCTAGTATGATTTGTTAGGAAATGCCTGGAAAAAATACCTCCCAAAATGTTAATGCTGTGTATCTCTTAGTGGAGTGACTATAGGTAGTTTGAATTTTCATTTTGGTTCATGATGGACAGGTGCATGATAATCCTACTACTTGTCTCAAGAGCTATTAGCCTAAGTCTGCAATTGTCTGGGTAACTGACCCCATCCTTGTTTTGCAGCTCTCAGCTCAGGAAAACCAGAAGTTCAAACTGTATGGGCCTAGGGAGCCCAAGAATGATAAATGAGATTGTATTTCAAGCCTAAGTGTGCTTTACTGAACCACACACAGGAGACCTTCTGTATATATATTTTTTCTTCCTTCTGTATATTTTTTAATACCAGCACAGGTGAGACGTATTTGGCTCAGATGAGTGGTCTCAATTCACACCCAAAATATGCAAGCAGAATTTCTCCATCTTCATATATAAAACGCTAGGCATGGAAGGAACTACTAAGCTTCCAGAAGTTTTTGTGTATCCAAGAGTCATTTGGATTTCTCATCCACAATAGTGTGCCTGCTGGGAAGGTCCTTTTTAGGTGACCTGGATAATGTTGCTATGCCCTCTTTCTATAACCTCTAGATAAATAAACTTTATTGGATTTATCCAAATGTGATCTGTGCCTGGTCAATCTGAACCTACTACAATTGACATTTATTAATTCAGTTAGTTTCTATTTGTAAAAAATAAAAGGAAACCTATTTAGTGAATCCATAACATCATTCAAAACAAATAAAATGAAAAAGACAGCCTGCTGGTTATGTCAGAAAGTCTTCAATGAAATTATAATTGACAACTTCTCTTTGAATGATGGATTCTGAGATCTTTCAAAGATATGCCTCAGGCTTATTACCTGTCTGGTATAATTCATTATATTTTTCTACTATAGAACTGCTTAAGTTATACAAAACTTGTTTAGCAAAGAAACTTCCACTATATAAAACAATCTCTGGAGAAAATATTTTTTAAAGTAATATTCTTC
Source organism: Vulpes lagopus (assembly GCF_018345385.1). Classification (NCBI taxonomy): domain Eukaryota; kingdom Metazoa; phylum Chordata; class Mammalia; order Carnivora; family Canidae; genus Vulpes; species Vulpes lagopus. The sequence goes on along the minus strand of NC_054829.1, from coordinate 47,618,186 downwards.
TAAGACATCCTAAAAGCTAAATATGATCTAAAAAGCAGATGTGAAAGACTGGTCATAAAATAAATGACCAAAAACCCTCAAAAGGACTACAATAAATCAGCTGGGAAGGGCAGGAATCTGAGTCAGAGAAACTACTTATATCCACACCCAGAGCCATCATGGTAGGGTGGAAGTCATCTTCCTTTTTAGCATCTGCTTACACAGTGAGTATTGGGAAGAAAACTGAAAACACACAAACATACACATAAAAACACATGCACCAAAACAAACACACAAAACCAAATTACAGATGCCTACCCAATTACATTTCCTAGTGGAACTGAAGAGTAATCAACTCTAATCAAATAATTAAGAACATAGGATGTAAAACATGCCAAATTTGTCTTGATCTCAGATCCAGCACCTTTTAAAGTGCAGACACGATTACTGCCTCATTTACATATTGTGAGTCATATTCCGACTGAACACAAGCCTGGAAAACTGGGTGGTTACCGCACAGAAGTTTGTTTTTGGTTTTTTTTTTTTTTTTTCCCGTACAGAAGTTTAAGTGCATGCAGTGTTTAAAGAGGCAACACAGAGAGCCCATCCTTCCACATAACCTAGTACTTGAGAAGAGTCTTGTCTCAAACAGTCAACAGAATAACCTGGAGCTTCTCATTGTCTGGTATTCATTTATACCAAACACTTTTAGCCACAGCAATCATACATCCCAGATTTTCAAGACATGTCTGGTTTTCCATGTTCCACTATTACAGGTTTGTCCTGCTTTTTAGATGGAAAAAGGCAGTCTTCCTAATGATAGCATTAAAGAGAGGGCTGTTGCTGGCAAGGAAGCCTCTTGGGATGACCAAAACTGTATAAGCTGCCAGAAAAGTAAAATGGAAGTGATTCAAGTGCCTAGGAGCTCATAGGAGCAAAATCACATTGCCTCATCGTAGTCAAGGCTTCAGAATATATGTGGAACTTTCTCTAACAGAACTGAACGTTGTAGATCTAAGTATCTTAGTGACTTTAGATAAGGTATTAGAAGATTGAAAAGCATGCTCGCAGTATTCATACTGCAGAAATCATCAAGAGCAGCAGTGTCTAAATTCTTTGATCACATATTCATCCCCTTGGGGAAAAATTTTGAGTACTCACTTCCAATACATGTATATTTATTTACTTATAAATATATACATGAACTACTGTCCTCTGCTACTATTATTTGACTTAATATGTACTTTGGATGAGATTGATCATTAACAGTGGTTTGTTTTTTAAGCTATTCTTGATAGTCTCAAATTGTGATTGTTTTGTGATGTGACTGATAAAGAGTTAAAATTAAAACTAAGAGTATCCACTGCAATTTTTTGGTGGTTCTCTGGTATCACTAGTTTATCTTCAATCCAAATTCTTTGCTTAGAATCTTTTTTAAGCCACTTGTTCATTTTGTGAGGTTCTTATTTACATCTAATTAATCCATTTAATCCAGAGATCCACTTAACAAGGTACATCTTAACTGCAAAATACCACAAAAGGTCATGGGAGTGAAGGCACCAAACTGTAGAACCCCGACACCTCCCATCTCATCCATTTGTGACATATGATGTGTGATACATACACTAAGGAAAGGAACCAGGGCCAATCTGCATATTAAATATTAGTAAAGCTTATCATCTCTCTCACATATGTAATACATAACAAATTTAAATTGAAGTTCTAGTATTTTCAATATGAATCCTAACAGATTGTCTTGTTTAACTATCGCTTTCTCTCACAATGCACACAAGAGTAATTCTCAACATAAGACTCAAAATAACCAAAATACTAATAATCAATATTAATTGTTTAATATTGAGTTCCATGTAAGAGAACCCATATAAGTATTATAAGGAAAGGGCAGGTCACTAGGTTACCTCATAGTAAATAAGACAAAAATACTCAAGTGCTGAAGAACCAGCCTCTATAGGGGGTCCGTCCAATGGACCCATCATCCTGGTATCTAATCTTTACACTTTCCAGAACCATTCTATAGGAAACATAGTAATGACCCTCCATGGTATTATCCGCAATTACATCTCAATGTTTCTTATTACCTTCATTACTTTCTATCCTCCCCATTGGTCCCCATGTTCTTCCTCAACAATGAATATTTTAAAAATCCATTTCTCAACTAACAGAATCCCAATGTAGTACACTTTGGGACACTCTTCAAGATCACTCTAACAGACTATCCATCTGAACTCCTCATCAACTTACCCACAAAGTTCTTGGTCATCTGCTCTCATACAAGGACACTGTCCAAAGTGGTCACCTATTACCATCTTATTTAGGTCCATCACACTGCTCTGAATTTTCCCATTTCCCTCAGTCCTCCATCTGTCATACTTTTCAGTCTACAAGACATCTCCAACAGGCAATTTTGTTGCTTAACCAAATTCAAAAGGACACAAAAAGCCACTCAGGCTTACTTTTACATCCCTTTCCAGTGCCCTAAGGGCATCACCACATGCCACTGGCCTCAGAAAGGATCATTTATCCCACATCACTATCTGTACACATCAAGTAGTTAAGAGTGCTGCCAGTGCTTGCTGTTGCTAACTTTGGAACACCTGAACCTGCAGTGTAATCACTATGTTTGGGGTTTTTATTTTCCAGCCTTATCCAAGTATGATGGACAAATAAAAATTATATATGTTTAAGGTATACAATGTGATTATTTGATTTATGTATACATTATGAAATGATTACCAAAATCAAGTTGATGAACACATCCATCACCTCACATAATTACCATTTTTTCTATGTGGTAAGAACACTTAAGATCCACTACTCTGTTAGTGGATTTCAAGTATAGGATACAGTATTGTTAACTACAGTCACCATGCTGTATATTAGATCACCTGAATTTATTTATCTTATAACTGCAAATTTATCACATATGACCAACCCCAACATGCCCAACTCCGGGCAACCACCATTCTACACTCTGCTTTCATGAGCTCAATATTTTTAGATTCTACATATAAGTTAGATCATATATCAAGAATTTGTCTTGCTGTTTCTGGCTTTCTTCATTTAGCATAATGCCTTCTGGGTTCATCCATCTTGTCACAAACTATCAGATTTCCTTCTATTTTTAATAACTGAATAATAGTCATATATATATATATATATATATATATATATATATATATATATATATATAAATTGTGGTAGGGGCACCTTGTTGGCTCATTTGGTTAAGTTTCTGACTTTGGCTCAGATCATGATCTCAGGGTCCTGGGATACAGTCCTGCATTGGGCTCTGCACTCAGCGGGGTGCCTGCTTCTCCCTCTCCCTCTCTCCCTCTCTCTCTGCCCCTCTCCCTGGCTCATGCTCGCTCTCTCTCTCTCTCTCTCTCTCTCTCTCTCTCTCTTTATCTCTCTCATAAATAAATAAAATCTTTTTTAAAAATGTCTTTATTCACTCATCTATCATTGGACATTCAGGTTGTTTTCATATCCTAGTTGTTATGAATAATGCTGCAATGAACATAAGAGTACAGATATCTCTTCAAAGTATTGATTTAATTTCCTTTGTATATATCCTCAGAGTGGAATTTCTGGATCATATGGTTGTGGCATTTTTAACTTTCTGACAAAACTCCATACTGTTTTCCATAATGGCTGCATCAATTAATGCAGTCTTTCTATAATGGCTGCACAGTCTTGCATGTGCTATGAAACCTCCTTGACTACTGTCATGACTGCTACAATTCAGTCAAGCCTTCTGGAAGCTTCCTGAGGTGCTCCCCCACCCCCCAAAAAATTATGGATAAATAAAGCAAAACTCTATCAAAAGGCATATTTGGCTCCTAATGAGTAAGAAATAAACTTTAATTTTCCTTAAATACCTGAAAATCACCATTGTAAACCAAATGTCATTGTATACTACATAGGAAAAATGCTGGGTACTGCTTTTTTCCATAGGGAGGGAAAAAAATTGATCTTTAAAAGCCCACATGATATAGAGCATGAAGTAATTAAGCAATGATTTTGAGGTATTGTTGTTTGAAGAAGGCGTTCTGGGCTTTATAAAAAATATCAGAGTGCAAAATGGGACAAATCTGTTTCTGGCCAGGACTCAAGAAAGAAAATGACTCTTCTCACCAATGAAGATTTTTAATTGTCTGTCTCGGTCCCTCAGCACAGAAAATTCTTATTACCCACAAAGAGAACAAAGATCTCAGAAAGAATACAGTCACAACATTCTGAGTCTCACTGAGGCATTGTCAATAACAAGTAAAGCAGTCATTTTTTCCATAGCCTGTTTAAGGGAAATAAAGTCTTCTACAGGGATCACTTGATAAATAAGTGATTCACTAGTATTTAAGGAAAGCCCAGGATATAGTAATAAGGGCCCTGAAGCAAGACATAGATTGTGAGGCAGACAGCCCAGGTCACAGCACTGGGGCACATAAAAAGGAACAACATAGGAGAAACTGTATTTTTAACTCTATGGTTCAGAATTATCACCTCCTCTTTATGAAGAAGGAACTGGAAATTTGTTTCAAAAATACTATCTAACCTTTGCCACAGAAATGTCTGTGATAAAAAAAAAAAGAAATGTCTGTGGTAAACTGTTTATAGATCACATTAATTCAGTCAATCTCAACAAATGTTATATTATCTGAGTAAAGAACCCTCACAGATAGGATGATCCACAAAACCATATAGTGGATGAGCCTGTACATTATTATATCTCAAGGCTGGGCAAACCCAGTCTGGGAGAACCTTAATGAGCACATTTTAGACAGGCTGAATTTCATCTAAGTGTGCTATCACTTATACTTAGAATATAACTCAGCAAATAAACTGTAGGTGTAAATTAAAAACCAATACAGAAGTATTTAACACTGAGAAAAGTTTTTTGACACTGGTTTAATGTGTTGGTGACATATGACAGAGCTCTGCTTATAATTCATGTTCAGGTAAAAAAAAAAATGTTCATGAAAAATGTATCTTTAAATAGCAATTGTCCTCCACCCTCAAGAAGGGGCAGAAAAAAATTTGCTTCAGATGTTATAAACTATATATTGCTCATCTTTATCTCAGTCAAGCTGATCATGTTTGCTTCAATTGAAATAAAGACATCTTTTAAATTTAGAATCAAAGCCATTTACTTTCAGAAAAAATAAAATCAAGAAACAAACCAGACATTGACTCTCCACTAGCTACAGTAGGTCATTATTCATCCAACCTGGGACAACCCCATCAGGATAGTGGGACCAGTGTTACCTGTTAGGCTATCAAGATGGTGAGGCCAAGGCTTTGGGAACCAGAAGCACAACCTCCTCTGAGACTCTCTTCTCTGATGCTTTACTTGGGCATCATTCTTCACCAGTTACTCTCAGCTACAGTAATGCTAGAGCGTTCTTCACCCTACTGCACCAGCTGCAACAGAAAGCTTCAGGAAATAAAAACTCTCATTTTCAAAGAAAAGATGGAATCAATGTGATTTAATGATTTAGTGATTTAATGGCTTAATGATTTAGCAATTTAATGGCTTAATGACTTAATGTTTAAATTTAATTTAATGTCTAAGGTCAGTCATAAGATTGGACTTTATAGGAAAGAGATTTTCAATCTATACTAGTTGGCACTGTATACTAAACACTACCAAAACATGCACAAGAGCATATTTGCTGTAACAGGTTATGTTAAAGTGAGACACAAAAGTACCTATAACTGTAAATTATTCCCCAAAAAAGCTAAATTAACAAGCCCTTCATATTGATTATTAAGCAATTTGAAAAAATGTTGTCAAATCCCTACTGTCTTTTGAAAAATAGTCCTAAAGATTGTTTATGATTCAGATGTGTATTGGTTGCAAAAGAAAAAAAAAATCAAGCCAGGTTAAGTAGAACTGCTCATGAAATCCAAAGAGATCATCTGACCAAATAGCAGGATCTGCAGGGCAATAGCCAACCAGAACAACTTGGCCACAACCTGGAATAAATTCCGTCCCCTCTCTCCCTGTCTCTTCTGAAACAAGTTAAATAAATATATAAGAAAAATCTCTTTAGGGATCCCTGGGTGGCGCAGCGGTTTGGCGCCTGCCTTTGGCCCAGGGCGCGATCCTGGAGACCCGGAATCGAATCCCACTTCGGGCTCCCGGTGCATGGAGCCTGCTTCTCCCTCTGCCTGTGTCTCTGCCTCTCTCTCTCTCTGACTATCATAAATAAATAAAAAAAATTTTTTTTTAAAAAAAGAAAAAAAAAAGAAAAATCTCTTTAAAAAAAAAGGAAAGAAAAGAAAAATTTCTGCAACTAGAAATTCTAGATACATTCTCTATTAAATAATACTGAGAGAATACATTGGGATAGATAAAATCTCTCCTCATTCATTTGTTAAATATAGCTATATGGATTCTCTATGCCTTTCACTTTTAATCATTCATTACATGCACCTCCATATATTTTTTGATAAATTCTCCATCACTAATATCTAGATGGTAATACATTCTCCCCAAACTCACTTAACACTATATAGATCTTTGAAGAAGAAATATACTACACTTCAAAGCTTTAAAATATATATGTGTGTCTGTGTGCGTGCTCGCATATATGACTTAGAATATTGTGTCTTTGAAGTACTTGAGAAATTCGTAGCAAGACAAAAATTTTTACTTTTACTAAAAGAAATTATTTTATCTAAGGTCATTCTCATTCTCTCAAGAGCTGGGTGCTACTTACCTAGCAATACCTCAACCCACCAAAAGTTGCTATAGGGTTCCTTCTCAACCTTGACATGTGGAACACAATGGCCCAGTGAATACGTGCCACTAGCCCCTGAAGCATCTTAATACCTATCATTTATTTTCTTGATAGCCCAGTAACAAGTGGGATGTGTTGAGTGAAGTTTGTAAGAGTCTCTTCAGTTGAATCTTCACACTGTGACAACTCAGGTGCGCCAGCAAGTCTGGGACAGAACAAGAAAAGCCAGTAAGCTAGAAGCACTGGTCTGTGCCTCACCTGTGCTCTGCTCAGAGGAATCCTTGGAAACAGCCCACCCAGCCAAAACAACACCCACAGAGTTAAAAAAAAAAAAACTCAAATATTTCTAGACATACGATGACACAGAGACCAAGGGAACCTGTAAAGGAGGCTCTTCTACATCATTTGGAGCTCAGAAGCCACACTAACCATAGTCCATTCTAATGGCCTCAGGCTGACAATAGTCATGGAAAGGGACAGCTGGTTTATGCCCTGGATATTGGTCTCTTGAAGACTGAAAAAATAGGCCAATTAGTAGGAAGTAAAGATGACTTTTTCTGAACATGATTGGAGTTAAAATGCAAGCATTAACGGTGAGCTTAATCAGAAATTGATGGACACAAACAAAAAGCCAAATGAAACCCAGATAATTGTAGTCAGGTTTATTTCTCTCATGTAATGCTTCCCATCCCAGGCAGAGCCAGTGCAGGTCCGCATGCAACATCCCAGACTGAGAGGGTAATGAACACGAGTATAAATTCTTTGAAGACAGAAGCCAAAGAATTTCTCTTCTATTTTGTAAATGGTATATAGCATCTACAGTGCAGTAATTCATTAAACATGTCAACTTGACTGGGCTAAGGGATGCCCAGAGAGCTGGTAAAACATCCTTTCTGGGTGTATCTGTGAGGGAGTTTCTGGGAGAAATTAGTATTTGAATAGGTAAATATCATCCTCATAGACGTGAGTGGGCATCATCCAATATGTTGAAGGCCTAAATAGAACAAAATGCAGAGGAAAGGTAAATCTACTGTCTTTGCTTGAGACATAATATCCATGGTTCTCGGGTCTTCAGATTCAGAATAGGATTTACACCATCAGCTCCCTTGGTTCTTAGGCCTCTGAACTCAGATTGAATTATAACACCAGTTTTCCTGGGTCCTCAGTTTACAAACAGAATATTCTCAGCCTCCAGAATCACATGGGGCAATTCCTATAATAAATATACTTGTATATATCTATGTATCTACATATAGTGCTTCTGTTTCTCTGGAAAATACTGGCTAATATACATAGTGTTCAAATATATTAAATAATGCTGAGCTAATAACTGGAAAACTGTGCTTTTTCCCTGCAATGCTCAAGTTAAGTCAATTCACTGGACTCCTTCATTATGAAAAAATATGACAAATAATCAATAGATTGCTAGCATAAATGCAGCAAAGGCAAAAACGATATGATGGGTTTAATACATTTCAGAGCACCCCAACAAAGATTTTTCTCACATTTTTAAGGAAAAGTAGTGAAAATGAAACATATTTCTAAATAACTCCCTTTAAAATCTAAGCAATGGGGAGGAAGGGTAGGAGGGGGAGCATTCATTATCAGATGATAAAACCACTCCTACATGACTAAGTCAAACTCAGAGGAAGAAGTGTTTTCAAGGACAAATACCACTCTTTTTTCTCACTCCCATGCCAATTACGTAGTTTTTAGACTTGTGAGTAGAGAGATCCCTTGACAAGTGGGCACTATCACTGCAGCAAGGGCACATTTTCCCCACGGTCACTGTTAAGGGGACTGCCAATTACAGATCTTTCTCAGGCACCCTTGTGACCGCAAAGAAATTAGCAACTGAATGGGGAGGTGCAAGGCAGAGAGACTGATGACCCTATGAGCCTAGTAACCAAGCACACTGGAAAGGGAAAGAATGAAGCTGAAGTAAGAACAATGCAAAAAGTTTTAAAATGGAGGCTTTTAACATTTTAATATAAGGGAGTTTAAAAGCTTTGACGTTCAATTTCAGTTCAAAGTTATACTCTATAACAGCACTGTCTGACAAAAATAGAATGCAAGCCACACAAGCAATTTAAATTTTCTAGAAGCCTCATTTAAAGAGGTAAAAAGAAACAGATTAAGTTAATTTTAATAAGACATTTTATTTAACTCAATATGTCCAACATATTATCATTTAAATATGCAGCAAATAGAGAAAAATATTAATGAGGTATTTTAAATTGTTTCCATATGAAGTCTTTGAAATCTAGTTTGTAGAAATCTAAATGTGAAACTAGATTTCACATTTATAGTATATCTCAATTGGGGCTAGTCACACATCAAGTGCTTAATAGCCACATGTGGCTGGTGCCTACAACATTAGACAATATAGCTCTATAGGCACCCTAGGAATACTCATTCACCCATTCATTCATCTACCTTACAGTGAGTGCCAACTCTTTGCCAAACACTGTGCAAAGCATTAAAGTTACAGCAGTGAAAAGAAATAACACATCTCTGCTCTAATAGAGCTTGGAGATTGTCATCTTGGCAGGAACATAGATATTAAGCAAATAATTACCCAAATGTTTATAAAGTGTGATAAGGGAAATGTATAAAGTACTGCAAAAGTATATAATCATGTGGGCCTAACGTGAGGAAGGAGCAATCAAAGGAATAGTCGTGAAGAAAGGGACGTCTAACCTGAGATTGGAAGGATAAATAGAAGTTGATCAAGCTGGGAGGCTAGAAGGGAGAGATGGGGAAAAGAGTCCCAGAACACTTGAGAATCTCAGGAGCACAAAAAGAAATGAAAGAAAGCCCATGAGCTGAAAGCATAATGCATAAGGGCAAGAGTAGCAAAAAATGAGATCGAAGAGGTAAACAGAAATCAAGCCCAATCAAGAATGTGAGCTTTTATAATAACAGCAAATGGCAGCTTAGAGATAATGTTAGAGAGAGGTGTGACATGATCAGATTGCATGTTGAGAAGATAAATCTGGCTGCCAAAAGGAAAACATATTTAAGGTTATATAGGGTGAATGTTTGAAGACCATGTAGGAGGCTTCAGCAGCAGCCCAGGAAAAAGATGGTGCTGGTTCAAAATAGTATGGTAGAAAGAGAGGTAAGAAATATCTAGGATGTAGATTCAGTGGGATCTGATTATCAGTGACTCAGTTGGATGTGAGTAATGAGGGAGAGGGATGCCAACTATGTTTCTTTCATGAGTAACCAGGTAAACGGTAAAGCCACTTGATGAGCTGGAGATATCATGAAAGAACAAGTCGGGGGTATAAGAACATGAGTTCCATTTTGAACATGTTCATCTTGAAGTGCCTATAGTATATCTAAGAAGGACTATCGTTTAAGCAGAAACGTGAACCTGGATTTGGAGAGAGGTCACAGCCCAAATTTTAACTTTAAGATTCATTGGCAGAAAAATCTGAAGCCACAGGAACAGATGAAATCAGCCAGTGCCCAAATGTCAAGTGGAAAGAACAGATGGCTGAGTCTTGAGAGCCTTTTTTGTGTAAAAATTAAGTAGAGAAAAAAGATCCCAAGATGGCTAATAAGTGGCCAGGGAAGTCAGGGGACAGAAATACCCAAGAATGACAGGACAGGGAAACCAAGAAGAGAGTGTTTTCTAAAACGGAAGAACGAGTGAGTGGTAAATATGTGGAAAATTCTTAAAGTCAAGTAAGAAGTAAGAGTTGTTCATTGGACTTTTAACAAGATGACCTTGTAAGAACAGTTTAAATGGAGTGGTGGGGACAACTGAATCTGGAAAAAGAAAGAGTACATATGAACAACTCCAACAATCTGGTTATTACATGAAGGTGAGAGACAGGCTGTAACATCACTTCCATCCTCCATTCTCCATTATCGTGCTTCTATCATTGTCTGACCCACCATAGAATCAGCTCTGATACATACATACTCACAGCTACAAATGAAAGGTGTATAGCTAAAGCCAAGTAAACATAATACCTGCAGTTGGGAAGGAGACTAGATATTACATTTGTTTATCATCAAAAGATGCTTCCTCTTGAGAAACTCCCAAGTGAAAAACAATTGGCACTGTGGTCAGAAGATCTTCCTAAAACATCCTTCAACTGCTAACGAACTTCCAGTCTACACAATTCCACCCATGTAAGTATACTTCCTGGCCTGTGGTGACATTCATTACTCCCTATTCCTACATTCAGAACCACAGGAGAGAAAAATGTCCATGGGCAGCCCACAGGAGGCACAGATGACAGAGAAAGAGAGACAGAATAAAATAATTACCACATTTGAGAACCAAAGAGCAACCTGTCAACTCATTTCTAAGATTCTTAGCAGATTGTGGTCAGAATAGCTGCAGTTTTCATGGATTTCAAAACCTCAAAAGACAGCACAGTGGAAAAAAGAAGCTGGATCTCAGATCTGCCCAGATTTAAACCTTGCTGGTTTTACTTAATTTGCTGGGGCAAATCGCTTCTACGGGCTGAGCCTCAGTTTCTTTATCCAAAAAAAAAGGGGGGGGGGAGGGATGGCATCTAATAACATTTAGCTTAGTTTTGTGGGAAAATTAAATGGGACAATGCTTAGGATGGAAAGTGCTCAATGGACTATCTGGCAACTAATAGTTAAGATAATTAATAAGTGTTCATTTCTCCCCATAAGAGGCTTTTGATCTTTCTGACTCTTTGATCAAAATGCCCTTAAAAGTGCATTAAATGAGGGCACCTGGGTGGCTCAGTTAGTTAAGCATCTGGCTCTTGATTACAGCTAAAGTCACGATCTCAGGGTCTTGAGATCAAGCCCTGTATCCCTCTCCCTTTGCACTTCCTCTCTGTCTCTCTCAAATAAATAAAATCTTTAAATGTGCATTAAGTGGCATGAATAGGACATGTGTGCTAGCGCTTAATATCTCAGCAAAAGAATCTATGTGAAAATTAGAAGACATACAATAATGAAACAAGTTAATATGTCAACATGTTCTGAAGAACTTAGGGAAATCCTGAAATCACACCAGTGGTATTATCTGATGGATGGGTAAATAAAACAGACAGCCCATGACACTACCATTTCAATCCCTCCAGAAGAGAATTAGGTACCGTGCCTCTGTTATAGGTCCCTTCCCACACAAGGAGATTTCATCATTAATATCCTTACCACAAAAAGAACCAATGTGACTTTCCCACTCCAGCATGCCCCACTTCAGAACCACAGTTAAATGACTGATTAAATAAAAAATTACTTAACAGTATAGGAAACACTTTTTTAATTTTATTTCATTCAGTGGTTAGAAATTAGTAGGTCTGTATTCCAGTTCCTTATCCATCATCTATAATACCCCTTCTTTATCCATTATCCTAGATTTTAAACTTCAGATCATTCTAAACCTCAGGGTCAGCCGGAATGATCTGAAAAAAATCTCTCAGATCTTTAGAGGAGGTGTTTCCTAAGTCAAGGCTCATATTCCTTGTTCTCTATGTACACACGTCAGTGAGAGTCCCTGGGCTTACCCAGGATCTAGAAACCCTTTCAACCTCCCCCTGAGCATGAGAAAGACATTGTTTCAGAGTTCAATGCTCATCGCATCTAATGTAATTTTTTTGAGAATAAATCGGTTAGTAGCTCAACATACTTTACAAATGACCTTTGAGTCTCCTCAGAACCAGTCATCCCCAGAAAAAAGAGCAAGTAGCAATGTGCCCTTCTGAAGGGCCACTTTTGTCATGATCCATACCAGCTGGAAACCCCAATGATGATGATTGAATTAAGAACAAATTCTCGCAGGTTAAAGTCAAGGTCTATCACCATCTGGCCCACCTACTCTTCCACATCTCCCTATAGAAACTTTACAGTCTCGTCAACGTTCGCTACTAGCCATTTCCCAAAACACCTATCACTCTCTCTCACCTTGTACTTTATAAATGCTGCCACCTCCACCTATTCAAGGCCCAGTTCAAATGTCCCCTCCTCCATGAAGTTTCCAGATCTACACAGCCAGAAATGAGTTCTCTCTCCCCTGAACAGCCACAGCTTCTCAGACTATACCCACGCCATAGTTGCTTTGCACATATTGAATTTAACCATCCTTATGTGGAGATATAATCCATCTGTCCTACTGATCTATAAGTTTCTTGATAACAAAATCATGCTTAAATGTTAAAATAATTCTTAACAAATAATAGTGCCATACAAATAATAAGTGTTCAAATACATAATAATCTTTCTTTAAAGTCTTAGCAAAAAATTCTACACCACTGATCACATATTTCCCCGTTTCCAATTTGCACTATGCAAATGATGGGCAAAGCCAAGGTCCTTCTAATTAGTTTCCAAACTTTGCACCACTTACCACTTACTTTCAGTCATCAGAACGTATTCACTATATAATAAGGATTTGAGATTGGAATGGAAATTCACTTCTCAGCCTATAGGCTGGTCCTTTAAGTCTTGACATTTCTATTGTGACAATAAAATAAACATTTTCAGGGACGCCTGTGTGGCTCAGCGGTGAGCGTCTGCCTTCGGCTCAGGGCGTGATCCTGGAGTCGTGGGATCGAGTCCCACATCAGGCTCCCTGCATGAAGCCTGCTTCTCCCTCTGCCTGTGTCTCTGCTTCTCTCTCTCTCTCTCTCTCTCTCTCTCTCTCTCTCTCTCTCTCTCATAAATAAATAAAATCTTAAAACAAAAGAATAAACATTTTCATCATCTGAGAAAACATCCTTCCTCCTATGTACCAGATGCAGAAATCACAGAGCCTGTTGCCTGCTACCTACCATCTCATCAGAAAGAGTTCATCATTAGGATGGTGGGTGCTTTCTGTGACCCTATTTAAAGAAAAGCTCCTGAAAACCCACTCACTGAGGAGGGTAGGATTTTAGTAACTTGAAGACTGGCACAATTTATAATCCTTCCCCAGTTTGAATCCATGTCACATTCACCATGTAAGAGATTTTTCTTCCTAAGACACTTTCCTCCATCACTTTTGAAGATTACTAAACAAAATGCTCTCCTTGTGTATCATTCTTTGAGGGGTTTGATACTTTTACAAGAGAAGAGGACTCTGTACTTCTCTCTAGAAGAACTGAAGCTAATCAGATCATTTTCCAGGATTTTTCTGACAGCTCACCCTTCACATCAGAGGCAGAGCTCCAACTGGCTTGTGTAAAAGCAAATGATATGTAGAGGGAGACAGCTTGGACCTCTACTAAGGAGCTTTGCTGTGGAAAAAACACAGCTACTGCTGCTGGACAGGTTCTAGGGAAAGGAGGCCAGCCCTGGGGAAGTCAAAGTTCAGGAGCAACAGGTTGATTTTCAGTCAAATCCTACAATCTGAAAAATCTGTATTTCCAATTTAAAAAAAAATAGATGGCAGACTGAAAAGTCTATGTCCTTAAAAGGACATATAATATTGACAAAGCATAAGTAGCTTTCAGGTTCAGATTTTAATAATATTTTGAAGCCAAGATGATTGTGTTTACAGTAAAGCAGCATCTACATGACTGTGTTTTAGCAGCCTCATTTACCTATGCCAAAGCTGCAAAACCACACTGGGTGGAAGTCTAAACATTGGAAAGAAAGCACAGACATGATCGTGTCCCTTCTTCCCTGCCACTTTTCATGACGAAACCCTCAAAGCAGGACAATTTAAAGTGTCGCAAAGCACTGCTACCCCCTTTGAACTCTTTCGCTATTCCATTATTCTTCAATAAATTGAAAGAGGGCAGAGTTTGTACAGGCTTTTGTGCCCCACACCTCTAGAAAAATTCACAGAGCTTGACCAGAATGCAATGTTGCTGCCTAAATGATAAAAGGATAATTCTAATTTAATTTAAAAGGGTAAGCCGTTAGGGGACTGAGCACCTCAGGGCTTATCCGCAAGAGCTAAGGCCTTTTATTACTAGATTTATATATCCCCATACCACCCAGATCAAAAGTGAGTGAAAGTCATTTCCACATAATGACTCTCTGGTAGCCTATGGATAATGAGTTTGTTATCTCCATCCATCTCTCATTAGGAAGGGATTGGCCCCTTTATAAACATAGTGCAGAGTGGCTAAACTTTATATCAAGCTTTTATGAAGAAAGAGCTGGGTAGAATTTCCCAGAGCCTCAGGGAAAGCAGATTCCTACCTCATCTTCATTGGCTGGGTTTGGTAAATTTAACTTTGAAACACTTCCATTTCTGAAGATGTAAAACAAGAACACCCTCACTAACATCTCTGAGAGAGTCTTTGTCAGAGTTAATGATGCTGGCATGTACTGTAAGAAAATTGTACAAATGGAATCCACGGGTGTATTTTTCTATTATTCTAT
Source organism: Vulpes lagopus (assembly GCF_018345385.1). Classification (NCBI taxonomy): domain Eukaryota; kingdom Metazoa; phylum Chordata; class Mammalia; order Carnivora; family Canidae; genus Vulpes; species Vulpes lagopus. Next base: position 47,603,136 of record NC_054829.1, on the reverse strand, counting down.
GACCCTTGCCAAGCCTGGTAAAGACAATGATTTAATAAGAAAAAAAGAATGTAGTACTTTGTTACTGAGAGTGAGCAGTAATTTCCTAATATGGTAGGTGGACTTGTAGTGCTAAGGTGGCTGTTCATCCACCCTCAACACTACAAGGCACCCAAGCTCCTAATCCATAGCTCTGAATTCTGATTAGGAGAATTTCCCAGACACCAGGGCCACAGGGACCATGTTAAGATGTCTTCCAAGAGGGGCATGTGAGGAGTTGGTAAATTATACCCACTCTCCAGCTTCCATATCTGGAGTCTAGCTTTTGATTGCTTGTATGTTACTTAAGAAGCGGCAAAAAACAAAGCAAGCTTTAATATAGTCCAAGTTGCCATTCTCACCAAGCTCCAAACCCAAACCAAACTGTTTCGTCCAGTCTAGGTCACCAAGTCAAGACAATTTGTACATTGCCAAAACCATGAGAACAACTTTGTCCTACAACAAGCATTGCTAGACATGAGTGATTCTCCAACCTGGCTATACATTAGGATGACCTGGGGAGCTCTTAAAATCCAGATGCTCAAGCAGCATGTTGACTGAGTCAGAATTCTGGGACTATGTCACTGCTTTTCAAGTCTCCCTAGGTGATTCTAGGGAGTACTCAAGGTTGGGAACTCAAAGTACACTCAAAGTGTACTCAAGGTTGAGAACCACAACTATAGAGTATCTTTCCATCCTACTATAAGAGTTCAGTTCTAGGATGAGCAACTCATCCAGGTTTGCCCATGACTTTCTCAACTTAAGCACTGAAAATCCCATATCCCAGAACCTTTTCAGTCCCAAACAAACCAGGACAGCTAATCAGTCTAGTGCTAAATGCAGTTATTTCAATAATTAGCTTTCAATCATTCTTCTTACACCAGCCATTGATGAACCGTCTTAAATAAAAATCCACTATTTCTCACCTTCTCCATATATGCTCTTTATTTTGCATCTTATTCTCTATTCAAAGGACTCGGGGAAATGTCTAAGACCTAGGGGAAATTGACTCATAAACAGGGAATCACATGAGAAAGTTTAAAAAAGGATTTCAGTGAACATTTATTTAAAACCTACTATATGCCAAGCACAGTTTCAAATGCTGTGGATCAAAGATGAAGAAAAAGAGAAGCTTACATTCAGAATGCTCAGTCGGCTAGCACTATAATGACCAAGGTATAAAGAGGAGAGGACCAAGGGAAACAACAAGAAAATGAAGGAGTAGGTTAAAAAGTAGTGCAGGAGAATAAATTTATGGATTTTATACTATATATTATACTTTAGCTTTGAACTTTAACCTTTATAGGAAAATATGATGATACCTGTTCCAAATAAATATGTAATGCTAGGAGAGCAAAGACAGAAACTTCCACACATGATTTTAAAAAGCATATCTCTTCTTCATGTATCACTTCAGAAAATGTTTTATTTCTGAATCTTAAAAATTGGGGCAGATGAGCTGATTTAGAACCACTTAAAGCTCCTTAATAATCCAAGGTCAATGATCAGTATAAAGCCTAGAGTACATGTAAGTAAAGGAAGTTATTTGACTATTAATTTCCTTCATTTTGGAATTTATGCTCATTATACTATGAATAACTCTCTCTCTCATGTAAATCACTTAAAAATAAAAATAGTACAAATGGTGGACTGATAAGTCAAGGTGTATTGAATAAAAGATAGAAACAGTGAAGAGTAAAAGTAATCTCAGAACTTTACAAGAAAATAAAATACAGTCCTCTTTCAATAAAACCAAACATCAAAAAAGAACTGGAAGAAACTTTCAGCACTCATTCTGGAACATTCTCAGCCAACAGGCAGACCTGACATGGTCAATATTGGATAGATTTAAATCTATTATGTTTACAATTCTTCAGAAAAAGTTATCATAGGTTCATTCAGCTTTCATTTTATTTTAATCTAATCAGAAAGACTACACAATTCTCCTTTTATCCCTATTTTCATTTCATCCAAGGGCCAAAAAAAAAGGCAGAATAATACATTAGACTTAAAGACATCTAAAAATAGTTAAGTTCTAGTTTTCCTTTTACTTCTTTACTTTTTTAAAAAAAAATAGCCAGAGTTGTTACCACTTAATATTACAACTCCAAATGACCAATCACATAGGTTTTAGTTCCTACATGATTGGGTCTTTTCTGAAATTAGCTCAGATTAAAAAAGGAACCATTTCTGGATTAGGGTTTCAGGAGTGTGCTGGAGCTGGTTTGTACTAGCTTGCAATGACTGCTGAATTTTGTGAGCTGGTTGTCTCAAATTGGTAGCTTAAAATTAGGCCTGATGGGAATAATTATACCACAATGATGGGCAAGAGCTAGAAATAAGGGGGGTTTTCCTCTTTTTTTGAAAGCTGGTTGTTAAACACTTATCAGCACACCACTTATTCCAGCTCACTTATCTTGAACGTGGTTAAGAGTCAGATACATTTTTTAAGTGAATTCTGAATCAGAAGAATAAAAGTCTCAAAGACAGCCATTAGTGAAATGGCCAAAAAGTACAGAGAATGCAAAACTTTTTCAACCACAGTGAAAGAATATGAAGAAAAAAAATTTGCAATCTCTTTGTATCTTAGCTCAAAATAGATTCCCCTTTAAAGAGCAGGGGTACAAATAAAGCAATAGTATGGAAAGAGATTGGCACTCCAGAGGCACACAGGCCTCTCGCCCTCTCTAACTGTACCATCTCCACATCATGGCATATATAAATCAGGTTGGGAAGACCATACATGGTGTTCCTAAGAAAGACCAGATGCTCTCTATATCATATCTACTCACTTTCACAAGCCAGGATGTCTTCTTTTTCCACAGCCCCATGATGATGCCCTTCATGAAATATAAACACAAAATTTGATTCCAGAGACTTTCTTCTCTGTCATATCAAAGTCATGCTGAGGAGGGGGGGAAAAGCAGCTTCTTTTTTCCCACTCTGAAGGTGATATTCAAGGTAAGAGTTTTTTGTTGTTGTTGTTGTTCATGCTTTATAAGCATGAACACAAAATTACTGGAATCATGACTGTACAAACGTTTTTATCCAAACTTGTCGAAACACTAGTTTCCTATTTCTTTCCCAGGAATATGCTTTATGTGTCCAGTGCTTCCCTCCTAATCTTTCACATCCCTTTTTGTGACAGTCTGAAGTGAAGGTACAACAGGTCAACCTTTTATTGATTTAGCAATGCTTCCCTTGGCTTACAGAAGTGGAGAAATGTTTCCTGTCCCTTACGAGGCATAAAGGTAGAAAATCAAGTTTTGCAAAAAACTGTCACACTCTGCCCATACCTTCCTTAGCCTGCTTGGGCACTGATCTCCTATGCTGACTGCTTACATGCAGCAGTCCCCAATCAGGCCCTGACACCCCATGTCAGGCCATCAGTCCCCCACCTGTATGGATGCCCCAGCTAAACCTTGTCTGGTCCCAGGACCCCCCACACTGAGCTGCTCTCTCATGAGATCACTCTTCTTACTTCACTCAGGCTTTGAAATATCTTAGGTTCTTGGCTTTCTTTAAACTCTATATCTGGAATAAGTAGTTTATCTCTTTTTTCCCCAACAGATTTACTGTAAATGTTCCTATGTTCTATAGAAAGCAAACAGGAAGGAAAGGGGAGAGGAGAGAGGAAGAGAAAGAAAGGAAGGAAGGACGGAGGGTTAGGGAGGTAAGAAGGGAGGGAGGTAGGAAGCAAACGTCCAGGGACAGTATTTTGCCCACACACCTTTCTCTGCATGCTCCTAAAACTAAGCCCTTTTCTTTCTACTGTCTTATCATGTTCCTGGATTGCCAACATTATTGAGCTGTGGCAACACCCCTCAACACCACAGCCACATGCCTTTTGCAATTCCTCTGAACAGTTTACTCTTTTTCAAGGTATTTTGCAGGAAAGGGAAAAAAAGACAAGTTTAAGAAAATTTTTGCTAGGCAGCAGCCCTGGGAATTTTAAACTCTGAGAGTGCATTCACACCATTAAGCTAGCAAACAAACAAGAAAAGCTTTGTTTTCCCAGAGCCCATTTTAGAAAATAACTTAAAAAAAAAAAAAGGAAAAACTAAGGCATCACAATATAGATGTCACTAAAAATATTTCATTAACTTCATTAACTCAAGAGGGGTAGTACATTGGGCTCCAACCATTTTCCTTCCTGAGATCACACTGATAACTTGCTATCAAATGCAAGGAAGGAATAAATGAACCCCCAGCAATGGCATACTCAATCTGGGAAAGCAAAAGGAGAGGCAAGACAGAAGCTAGCTGGAAAATGAAATTTATAAAAGGAAGAAGCTGTACTGAAAGCCATCCAGATCACAGCTAGCTTTTAGAAAGCCTCAGTAACAGAGTACTTTGGGGACAGCTGTAGACACTCATTTGCATTTGAACATAAGCAATGACCAGCCTAAAGAAAGTTTAATTAACTTTGCTTTCAATTACTACTGTGATGTAATTAATTATCTCTGTCCTCCAAACCATTATTATTATTTTTTTTGGTCGATCTTTTGTTGATGGGATCTTACAAATGATGGAGCAGCAAGACTTTTTAACACTTTATGGCTCATCAGAATCTTCAAGACCCTCAACTGAAAGTGCTAGCATCTAATACAGTAGTTGCTAAAGTAGTTGCCCAGGACATGGGCAACACAATCCTCAGGAATGCTAAAAAAAAAAAAAAAAAAAAAAAAACTAAGACTTCTATTTTTTAATATATTTTAATCCTTAAAAAGAGAAAGAAATCAAGGTCTACTAATATCTAATCTGTGGACCCGTTCTGGTATCCTCACTCAGTACAGATGTCCCATTGCCAGGTAGTCAGATGTGACCTACCTAGGAGATGTGTCTGTCTGAAGGGGGAGTGGGAGAAGCTGACAGCCCCACCATTCCTTCTTTGGTTGTTGACATCTTGCTCTATGTTGCACTTTACATGTGCCTAATTAAGTGGATTCACAGATCATACTACCTAGTTTTCATCAATCTAATCCTCACTAAATGTTCTGATGGCTTTAAGATATTTCTACAAAAAAAAACACAATATGCTAATAATGCTGTCAGTCAAAATATAAGAAGATACCAATGGCAACAGTTCTCCTACTTCCAGTATGAGCTCTTTTTCAGCTACATCCTAAATCTGTTCCTTCAAGGTGAGTTAGATGTTTCAACACTAAGCAGAAAGCTACTGCTTTACAAAAGGAATTCGTGTATGGAAAGTGCATTGTGAAAATGAACGTTTGGAAATCTTCCCATCATTATATGATTCTGTTGAAGAAAACACTGTAAGTATATCTCTATAAACACTCTCCTATATGACAACTGTTTTTAGAGTTTCCAAATGGAGAATTTCGGTGGGTTCTCAACACCTTTGTTCAAAACATTAAAATGCATTACCTTCAAATTAGTTTTGCAAAAACATCAGAGTAAGATCACAGAAGATGGAAATTTGCTAACCATGTTTCAACAGAAACCACTGCAAGATGAATTTGGGGCTGAAAATTAACTTACATGATTAAGTAAGTGATATCCATAATGGATTTCTTCCACTTGGATATTTTTGAGGAATATTTTTCAATTAAGACAATAACTGAAAACCAAGTCTCGAAATAAATTGATTTGAAATATATATGCTAATTTGCTTCATTGCAAAGTTTTAGACTAATAGTCTACAAAGTAATAAAGCACATGCAAGTATATCGCTCTCATTTAAAAATTGTGACAATATTTTAATGAGAGCAAAAGTCTTTGTAACTATCAACAAACAAAATATCATTCTAAGGTGTTTATGTCACCCTTTTTAATCTCTTTAAGTATATGCTTTATAATAAACAAACATGCCCATTAAAGTGTACGCATATAAATAATTAATGTAGATTGTGAGTGACTGTTCAAAAATATTTTACTCATAGAGATGCAAGATCTGAAAAGTTTGTGACCACTGGTCTACAGTGACTTCTGGCATAATGAGAATTCACTTCCAACTATTATGGTGTCTACTGCATACATCAAGTAGCAAAAGCTCCTTGGTAGACAAGTAAGGGAGCAATAAAAACATATTCAGAATAGTGCATCAATAAAGCTTTAACTAAGAAAAATAAAATGCACTAAAATGTAGCCCACAAAATATAGGCTTTAAGTATTCATATTCACCACAGACTCATAACCAGATGCCCAAGGTGGTTCCAGTACTCTGTTTTAAATGTATTTAGAATGCTGGGCATAATTAAAACATGCATTTGTTAACCTTAAATATAAAACTGCCAGTTATTTCACCTGCAAAAGATGGATTTGTTCCAGAATAACACAGAATTGCAAGAAGGCAGTGCAAAGTCGTGAAGGATGTAATAAACAAAAAATCCATTGGAGTAAACTGGCAGTTTGAAGTATAATGACTTTTCGTTGGCTGAATTATGACTGTCTCTCATCGGCTGGGCTGTTGCCAGGAGGAGGAGGAAGACTTCGTTCAGCCCCCTTGGATAGTAAAGTGGTATCCACAATATCCATGTGCAAGGTACATCTCTTCCTATTGCATTTGCAATTCACCACAAGTGGTAGGGCATGAGAACTCCCCCTGCCAAACCCACTGACTCCATTTTGATGAGGTTTCCCTTAATTAATTTTCACACTTTCACTCTGAAGTTTGCTCAATTTAACTGCCTTCCATCTTAGAGTAACATTTTCAATAATCAAAACACAACTTTCATCATGGACAAATTTTCCTTAATTTTATATGTCAAATCATACCACTCAATGTTCAACAGTGTCCAGGAGGCTTTCCATCTCTGAGCAAAAGCTCAAATTCTTAGAAATGCCTACAAGGCACAGATGTCATCCCTTGTTACTTGTCTTCCCTCAGCACCTAATCCTTCTGCCCTCAGTCCCCAGGCTATAACTACACACTGGTCCACTATTCTTTCTTGAACAATCTAGGCCCACTCCCATGTCAGGCTATATTTGCTATTCCCTCAGCTAAGGGGACTTTTCTCCCCTTTGACATCTCCATCACCAACCTCCTTCATTGTCACCTTACCAGGAAGGCTTTCCCTAAAAGCCCTCCTGCAACCCCTATTTCCCTCCCCTAATCTATTTTTCTCTTTAACTCTTGTCATCCGACTTAAATAAGATACGTATTTACTTGTTCTTCCTTATTGAGTCATAAGGGAAAATCTGTTTTATTTGCTGCTGCTTCTCGAGCAACTTGGACACCACCAGGCACGTAGTACAGTATATACATTTGAATAAGTATTCATCTTAAGAAGAAAATTGAAGAATTGTTTCAAAATTCTCAAAAGGACAATGGAAAACCAATACTTGATTTGACATTTTTTTGTGCATTTACTATGTATAAGTCACTGTTTTTGATTTGTTGGAGCAAATAAAGAAATGAACAAGACAAAACCCCCTCAATAAGTTTATGATTCAATATGAAGTACAAACACAAAGAATTGTAATACCTGGTAGGCTATGGATGCTAGCACCACTGGAAAATTGCTGACCTGAAGAGACGGGGAAAGAGAGAACCCACTTCTGACTGATTGGAAAGAGAAAGGGATGGGAATTATTGGTAAGGATTTCAGAAAGAAAATATTCTAATGACCTCGCAAAGGTAAAATTTTATGACTTTAAACCAGTCATACATTAAATAATAGGATTCCTTTTTTCTCCCTCTTTTCACTATACAGAGAAGCAAACAAAATGAATTTATAAACATACTTGTCCTCAAGAAGCCTAGAGCTTCTTATAAACCTGGGAATTATTGGAATTTTAACAAAGGTTTTTAAATTCAGAGATAGAGAAATTTGACTCACCAAAGCAAGGGACATTGTCACATCAGAGGAGAATAAGTGAGCTAAAATGACTAGGATGGACACTGATCTGAATGGGGGAAGATGTTGTATTTGCTTGATTTTTAACACCAATAGTTTCTTCCAGCCAATGCCACATTGATGGGAGGTTTATGTTTCTTATTATGTCATTTTGCCACTTAAGAGTATAACAAGGACAAGTCAAAGTCCCATGAATCTCTCTCTATTCATCTTTAATTCAAACTCATCTCAAAGATCAAGACATCAGATCAAGATGCCCCTCCCCACCACACCAAGTACTCAAATACTTTTATGCCAAGTGGGAAGAAGAGATATGAACCCAGGATTACCAGATTTATACTTGCTACTATTTTTATCTCCTTCCACTATTTTGTATCTGTGATCATAGCACCTGCTGGGTCAGAAACACCAAAAGACCAGGTTCAAGAGCTCTGGCAACTATTTAGTTGCTGAACTAAAATAGGTGTCTGGACAGAAGAGGCTTCTGTTTAAAAGAGAAGAGCAAAAATATCCTCCATGCTGTAAAAAATGCATAACCTTCCAGCCACAGGGTGATGGTGAGCAAGTGGAAGAGAGAATGGCAAGCCAAAGACTCTTTGAGGCTATAATCGGAGTGTGTTCCTCATTGCTGATGGTTTATATCAAACACAGCATCAAAAAAGAACTCTCAGTAGGCCTACTGGGGTCATTTTCTTTGTAATAGCACAAGTAGCTATCTGAAGATGAGTAGGTTCTAAGAATAGAGAATTCCAGCATTATTTCCATATTAACTAAAGAGATTAGGATGAATATTAGACCCCATACAAATATTTTATTTATAAATAAAAGTTTAAAATGGATATAAACACAAAACGGTTAAAGGGAGGAAACTTTCCCCATTATAAATAAACATCCATAGCTTTTAATCAAGTATAAAATCATATCTCCTGCTTGAATCATTTTCTTAGGTAATTAGAATATGCAAATCAATGAAGGAAAGTAACTTAGGGATAATGCTTTGATTATACTACAAGGATCTTTATCAGCAGTCATGAATGAATGTCACTTATACATAAATGTCCTTCAGAAGAAGGGAGAGATAGATGCTATATGGACCACTACAGAGCTCAAAAACAATTCATTTGTTTTGCAAACTGCTTTTGTAACTAGGCTCCTGTTTGTATTTTCTTGTTGATTCAGAATCAATGAACAGTTTATTGCTCAGTTCAGGATGTCCTTTGAGTCAACTCTGATTTCCAGAACGAAGGAGTTAATTCTCATATTTTGCATGACACTCAAGAGGTTAATTATTAAGCAGGTAGTGTACATTTCATTGCCAAGAGGAGATAGACATCTCCCCAGCAGCCCGCGGGGATAATGGAAGGCAAAAGAAAGATCTGATATTATTTCACTGTTGATGAAGTGAATATCCTGAATGGATATTCTGTGGCAGTCTAATGAGACAACACGGCTTACAGCGGAAATTTGAAATATTCTGAGTTGCTATAGAAGAGATTCAAACCTGCTTTTGTTTATTTTCTCATCTCCAAAAGCTTTTATGGCATTTCTCCAAATATGAAAATGCTCCTTGTGCCTCCCCTGCCACTAGTTTTCAAGTGTGCGGGTTACCCAGTGACAATAGCGGTTCCAGATGGGAATGGATTTCTAACCCCAAACAAGCCTCTAAATTTGGCTTCTGTCCACAAAAAGTGTCCATGAAAACTTGTTCCCACCCTCACACTCTTGACCCTCTTGCCACCTCATACAAATGGGCTTGACACACGCCAGGGCACAGGCCGCCCGAAACTGCAGCACATAGACCCAAGCGAGTTATTCAGTAGTGCTTCTGTAATTCATTCCATTCTGAAAAGCAGACCTCAACCACAGTTTAGAATCAAATATAGGACATAGGTCGAATAAAAGCGAAGTCTGTAGCCCAAGGAAATACCACCATCAATTTTTATCGAAGTCCTTTATTGACTAAAGTCTAGCTTCTTTTAGTTTAGGTGAATGTCTTTCAAGTCCTACGGCCTATAAAGCTGTGCCACTATTAAGGCTGATCTACTCCACAGGAAAACAAAAATTTCTGACCTTCAAAATTACCCATCCAAAAATTTTCATCAAAAGCTTTTAGGAACTCTGAAAGGATATTAAGAAACAATGCAATGCTTATATCTTGGGTTTCTCCACAAACTTCCCTTGCAGAAAATTCTCTCTTCTCACCCTCTCATATCCCCTGTCCTTTCCAAAAACCAAAAGGCTAGCTCATATTAAATTTCAAGATCTCTAAGGGAGGAAAACTCATTAAATTTCTACTGGCTAAAGCCAAACAGCACAAAAATTTTCTTCCATAAATGAAGTTACAGGAAAAGAAATAAATTTTGACCCCCACAAAATAGCCCTCCCCTCACTCAATCAAGGTTTTTGTTGGCAGTCCATAATTTATAAGCAGCAATGGTTCTTTATATGGTTCTACCTGCTGCCAGAAAAGCAAAAGGTATTTTAAGCTTCAATCCTATGCATTTTCCTTAAGAAATGATACCTACTGACCAGCGAGAGGAATTAGCTGTAAATAGCCAATAAATATAATTTTATGAACCTCCAGGCCCCAGAAGGACCGTCATTTTACCAATGAGCTCGCTTTTTAAAAAGGATAGATGAGTGTGTGGGCACATTGGAGATGTCATCCTATGGCTGCTAACTGTCTGCACCTCCCTCTGAGACAACAGGTAGCAAAATAAACTGCAGCACTGCAGGATGAGGTGTACGTGATGAAAATTAGTTTCGGGTATCATGATGAACTATGCCACTCCTGAAGACCTGCAGCCTCTTCTTTTTTTTTTTTTTTTTTTTTTTTATTTCCTTTCTTTCGGGGTAACTTCTCTCTGTGCCTCTGCTTCCTGCTCTATCTCCATCCGTGGAGGAAAAGCCCTGGGGCAACGCAGAAGACTCCTAGCTCTCTCCCACTGCCTCTCTTCCCCTATTTCCATCCCCCAAGTCTCTTTTCCTCTCTCCCCATCTCACTTTGGTGTTTCAATTTGGTTTTCTTGTTTTGCAGGGAACAGTACTGATTTTACACTCCAGGAAATGAGAGAATACAGCTGGTCAAGGAGTTCTCAGGGAGTGAATCACTATTGTTCCCAGTGGTTTTATTTGTCTTCTTTACAAGTCTCCTTGCTGCCCACAAAAGTGCCAAGCTCCTGATAAATGGGACAGCGAGGTGTCACATTTTTCCCCTCTAAATGCAGAGTACACTTTCACAGCCTTGCTCCACTGCACTGAAAAATGAAACTATAACTAAATGCTGGAAGGCCCTTAAAGAATTCCTTTCTAGGCGTAGCCCTGGAGTGGCTTCCACATGGCTAAATAAGCGCTTCTAGAGGAAAAATATTTAGCCCTGTAAGATGATTTCCCACCAGAAAACTTTGTCCAACAACTACCTTCCCAGGAATCCTAGTTACATGACCACCATTAGAACCCACACCTGGGATAAGAAGCATATCAAGGGGAAGTGAGAAGCTCTTCCCAATAAACCATGGGTCCTCTAGACCTTTCTATCCTCAACTGGCTGGCACAGTATAAGCAATACATGTGTATTGGTAATGATGAGGCCTCTGTTTTACTGCCTAAAGTTCTGCCAAAACTAGAGTCCTGACCTATCCTCTCTCTTCCCAGAATTTTATTAGTTCTCAAAAATAATAGAAGTTCTCTTATAGGTTTCGATAAGCCTCCACTATCAAGAATAAAAGCCTTCCTCCATAACGATATTATTTCACATGTGTAGCTCCTGTTGCTTCAAACCAGGGGCTGGAAAACTCTGACTCACCACCTGATTTTGTAGAAATGTTTTTGGGATTCAGCCACACCCACTTGCTTACACATTGTCTGGCTGCTTTTGCACTGCAATGGCAGAGTTGACTAGTTGCCACAGAAAATGTATGACCCTTTACAGAAACAATAGATATACCTACTTCAAGCAACAGAACACCTAATGATCATCATGCCAAGAACTGCTATCACTCATTAAGTGTTTATTGTGAGAAAATGCTACATGTTTGGCATGGATTTTCTCATTTAGTTGTCACAACCACCAATGAACTCAGCATTTTTATTTTTGCCATTTTAAGAAAGAAACTAAGCACAATGTATATGGATATCAAATCACCACAATGTATACTTTAAATATCTTACAATTTTACATATGAATTATATCACAATAAAGCTGGTACAGAAAAAAGGAAGAAGAAAGGAACTAGTTATCTTATGAGAAGAACCAAAGGCAAACCCAGACATACTGGCTTGAGAGCCCATGCTACTGATCCCTTTTCCAAACTGTCTCTGGATTTGAGGATGTTAGTGCTCTGGCAGATAAGGAACTGAATAGTAGGACATGGTGAAAACAAAACAAGGAATGTCTTTTTTAAAAAACTGAAGAAAGTAGGATCAAAGAATGAAAAAGGATTTGACTTAACACAAGAGCAGGTATACCAGGCTGTAAAAGTTTACCCAAGCTAAACTTTTAAAGCACTTTCATAGATTCCTTACATGAAATCCAGGAAAGAGGGAACAACTAGATAGGTCCTGAATAAACATTTGGTGAGGGGATGAGTGGATGGATAGATGGATGGATGGGTCAATGGATGAAAACTACAGCACCTCATAGACTCAAAGGAAGAATTGAATGACCACAAGCTAGGAAGTATAGGAACCAAGGTAAATAGAGACCTCAGCAGAATAATTTAGAGGTCCTCTCTACAGGCCACTATCATCAAGAGGACTCAGACCCAGTTTCAGATTCAGTTTCTGGGCATTTCCATTCCAGATTTAAAATTCCATGTAGGGAAAATTCTCATTAGGCCACTTTGGCTCAGGTATATACCTCTCCCAGCACAGCAGTCCTCAGCCCTGGCAGCACATTAGAATCTCTTGGGGAATTTTTAAAGTACACCACCAACTCCTGAGCCTCATTTAAGATCAATAGAAACTGAATCTCTGAGGGTAAAGATTTGGGTGAACTCAGGACTCTATTTAGATTATGGGAAGCAGGGCTTTCTCCTTCTGTAGTCCCCACAGAGGCTCCCAGCCATCTTACAAAACCAACTGGAAACAAAGCTAAGAGAATTTCAGAGCTAGAGTCCTGCACTGACTCTGGCCTTTTCAGGTTCACAAGCTAATAAAAGCCCCATTATTCTTTAAACTAATTTGTGTTAGGTCTTTTCTTTCTTACAAAATGCAGCACCCTAACCAGCAGAATCCTGATCTCCAAGAATGAGGCACTCTCAGTAATCTGTATCATCACACAGAAATCATATCCAATTAGTTCATCAACATATTTCAAGCATACACTCTATTTCCAGATCTGTCCTGAGTGCTACAGGCAATATCAATAATTGTTAGACTCCCTTTGTCCTCAAGAACATATAAAATATTTTTTTAACTGACCTATAGAATCTAGAACAGATTTGAGAGATTGGAACTGAGTATGCTAATAATATGTTTCCTTTTTTGTCTAGTTTCTTTCTTTTAAAAGGTGGATTTTCAAACAAATATATAGAAATTGTGTTCTGGGAGAAATTTTTAAGAATGGTTATCTTGGGCATTGGCTGAGATTTTGGCCTTCTGATATGAGAAAACTAATGATGCTTCTGGAACTATTTGCAGGGTTGACTAAAGGGCAATCAAAGGAACTCTTATAAGATTATGTACAGCTGCAAAGTCATAATTTCTGAAGCAAATCACACTTCCCATGCAAAATCTCATCTCCTCAAGGAAAGCAGTGCAACCTTGTGGGGAGGCAGGAAGAGCAAAGCACTGATTTCAAAGGAGAGCTTCTTACCAAACTCATCCAAACCTCCAGTGGCCACTTTCTTCTCAGCAAACCACCTGATCTTTGTGAAAAGAAATAAATCTTCTCCTTGGTGGTTCAACTTAGTCCCATGGAGAGTGCTTCCAAGATGTGAAGGGAAAGAAATTTAAATAATTAGGAGGATAAGCAACTGCAGCCTCTTCTCCTTCAGCACAAGGGAATTAGGTTATTAGATTTTCAACCTCTCTGACTCTGAAGCAGCCAAATGGTGCACACCAAAACTGCACAATTCAGGGCCAGCTTTCACCGCTTAGGACTTACAGACTACCTAATAAGATCCAGCATTGTAGTTCACAGTATCATTAAACAAGGAGCTATAGGAATTGGAACAAGGGTTTATCACTGTGAAGATATTTGAAGAAACCTCTCAATCTTATTGAGTGAGCCTGCAAAAAGGCAAATTCCGATAAAATTTATAAACAGGCAAACAGATTTCAATGATGATGGTGATGATGAGTTAAAATTAAAATGTAATGCTGACTCATCTTCCTCTAAATTCAGAGGTGCTTTTCTTTTTAACTTTTGTATCTCTAACTATTTCAGAAACTCACAATGGATATCACTTAGTAGTGGTGTTTGGTAGAATTTTTGCTTTGGTTGTAAAACAGTTTCTTTCAGTCTCAAAGAACATAACTGCTCAGGTTAACCCAAAAAATGTTTTAAACCCACAGTTTTCTAGATAGTAATGGTATCTTTTTAAAATACGGTTCTCATAAGACATGAATATTCACAATGTTATTGTGACATGCTTACCAGAAAGAGAAATATCTGGTCAATTCCTACCATTCCAAATGGTAAGAGCCTATAAAGGATGAGCAAGGACCTATTCAGCAGAAGGCAGAGCCATTTTTTTAAGACCTTTTTGTACTTAGAGCTGTATGGGCCACACCTTAACACAATTCTTGTATAACTAGCAAGAGGATTTCTGCAGCTTGGAAACCAGAGATAAAATTAATATATTGGTTGATATCCACAACAGCCTCTCAGGTGTCATCATTGAGAATTATTATTTTCAGCAGTTCATGGCTCATTTCTTTAAAATTAAAATTAGTGTTGTGGCACCCAAGGATAATTTTCCAGCTGTCTCTACAGAGAATAATATAAGCTTGGTGAGTTTAATGAATGGTAGTTTACTGCCAGTCAGTGTCAATGCAGTGGATGAGTTTGTATTTAACAGGAATTGGAATCACAGCCTTACCACTGCATCTTCATTAATATGAAGTCCTTATATAGCCATGTTAGCTGATAAATTATGCTCAGCATCTTAATTACCTTATCAAAGAAAATGATTCCTAATGACCAAGGAGGGGATACAGGAGTACAGAGAGAAATCAGGGCCAAATTAGTTAGGATGAAATTGAACCCTCTGCAGAATGGCAGAGCAGATCCGAGCTAGTTAGTAGGAAATTTGTGGCCAAAATTATCAGGAAGGTGTGGAAGTGGCATTGGAAAATAGATTAAATAGGAACTAGAACATGAAGGTGATAAAAGGTGACAGGGGTGGGAGGGATGGAAGGGGGGTGCTGGGGTGACAGACTCTGAAACTTCTCAAAAGAAAAAACCAGGAATATCTCACACAGACTTTTATGTTGGGTTCCCAAACACATATAACCAAGCATGCACATAATCCAGAGGGCTAGAACTGCTTGGGGAATTTGGAGAGATCCTACGATAAGACACATGTTGGTATTTACCATAGGAGGTGCCAGCCTTGGGGCCCTTTACTCCTAAATCCTTCCCAGATTTCCTCTGCTCTACTCTCATGCAGAGGGGCCAGCCCCTGCAGCCTGTGTCCCATGCTTTCTCATCAATAAGATTCCAACTAGATTTGACCAACAGGAACACTAATAAGAGACTGGAAGGCAGGAGGAATGGAGAAGCCAGAGTTATTTCTCCCACTATCTATCTTAGGTAGCATCTCCAGCACAGGCTATGTTTCCTCCTTGGCCCAGCTCACACTGTACATGTAGCTACACACAGCTGTGGGTAAGCCATGGGCTCCAATAACACTACCTTCTCCCTCTGTCCTTCTAGGTAGGGATAGTACAGCTTCTTTCTGTTTCTCATTTCTAGAATATCTACTATCTTCTATTTGACTACCCATCTCCTCCCTAATCCATAATAATCATTTCCTACTATTAAATTCACTCTATTTTAAACATTTAGAACGGTTTCTATTTTCCTGGTTGGACTTTGAGTGATACAGGAAAGAAGAGATGGAGAGGCCACAGTTGAAAGGCCTCAGGAATTTGATAGGCCCACTCAATCTTACCAACAAATGGGAATGGGAGAGAGGACGGTGAGGGCATCAATCATTACAAGAAAATGCCTACAAAGTCAAGCACCCAAGCATATATGAATTCACACCATTATTCTCCATCAAGCAGCCTGGGAATTGAAGAAAACTAGGAGTAATACCCTTCTCAGGCAAATCCTTGGAAAAGAAAATAACTGTAAAATCAAAGCTGTTACTCTTCCCCTCCCCTCCAGGAAACAGGAAGAAATGATTGAGGCAGAGCTGTCCAACTGATAGTAAGACAAGTGGGCAATAGAAGAAACTCCACTCCCCATTCAAAGAGGGGAGTTAGAAACATCATGGGGATTTTCATGGAATCTAAAGAAGATTCCACATACACAATGCAGCACCATGAATAAAGAAAGCGGAGATTTCCAGCAACAGCATGGACCCTTCAGCCAAGCAGCAAAAACCTAATGGAAAGAAAATACTTTCTTAAATAAACAATTAAAGTTAATTTGCTCTCAAAGGAAGAGAGAAAGAGAGAGACAGAAACTAAGAAACAGACTTTTAACTATCGAGAACACAACAATGGTTACCAGAGGGGAGTTGGGTGGGAGGATGGATGAAATGGGTGATGGGGATTAAGAGTACACTTATCATGATGAAAAAAAGTAAAAACAATAATAATTATAATAATAATAAAGGAAATAGCCGATCACAATATCAAGCTGTTTGACAACGTAAGGAGTTTGAGGTGTAGACATGACCATCAAGATGCATCTTTGAATTCTGAAATATCTATTTTGCTGTGTGGAGAACACCATGACGCATCACTGATGTACTGGTGATGACTTCACCTCTAGAACAGTACTGAGGGTGGATGTGTGCTTTAGGAGTCTGTTAGGATCCTTGGGTAAGGAAGAATGGCCCAATGATGGAATGTCTTATGTGTAAAATAAGATATTTGTTACAGACTCCTGTCCACTTTTCCAGTGTTTGTTAGTAAAGAAACCTCTGGGCCAGGTTGGTATGTTCCTTGGGGAAAAAAAAGTTTGCTCTCTTTCTTCAAACAGACCTGCAAGCCTGAGTTGGGAGGGCCCCAAGACCAATAGCCATATCCCACCATCTTTGCAAGGGCTCAGAAAATGTGTATGAAGGAACACTCTCCAGTTTCTTCCCTAGATGAACTCCTGTGAATCACCAGATCACCAAGAAATGAAAGCATTCCAGTATCCTCACGGAAGAACTGGCGGCAATGGATTGAGATTGCACAACCCATCAATGGAAGAACAGAGACAAATAATAAGATTTAAATATAAGCAAAAGTCTCTGACATTAACAATAAGTCTGCTGGTTCCTGCTGCCTCTCAGGAATCATTACCATACCGCTTTCCATAATCTTCTAAAAAGTGAAATTAAAAGTCACCAATGCTCTTTATCTCCCTGCCTGTTTGCTCAATGGAATAAAATCATGCTTCTTTATGCTGCAAATGAACTGCCTACTTCAAAAATCCCTTAGACACTCATGACATGTTTTTGAAGAAAGTCCTCCTCCAGCTACCCTTAATTAAACCACAGTGACAGGAGAGGCTCCCTTCACTGCAGGGCCTCACTCCCCTTGCCTTTACTTCCCATGTTAGGCTCACAGCCATACGGGACAGCTGCAGGAGAGTTTGGCCCGTGTGGAAATAACTCATGCCAACACACTCCAGGCCCCATTCCCACGGTGTTCTGAAGAACATCTGCACAGCATGCTCTGCCTCTGAGGAACAAGGTGGGGGAGCTGTATCTGAGTTCCGGAAGGAGGGGGGAGGAAGGAGAGGGACCACCTCCCTGTAAGCACTTGCACATCTCCACTGACAGCTGCCCCTGAGAGCCTCCAAGACTTGGAGCTAGGTCATTTGTGCCTACATCAGCCACTGCAAGCAACTGACCGAATGAAACATGTACCCGACCTCCAGGTCTAGCACAGTGAGTCTGCAGCAGCAACTACATTAGTGTCTCCTTAGCCTCAAATGATTTGGCCTCTGGGAAACTTTGAGAATATTTAAAGGCACAGCAATACCTCCTAAAATTAAGCCATTTGAAGGGAATATATAGTAAAATTCAAGATTGACTTTGTGCATAGGTAGTCAAGGTTACTAGTGTAAATGACTTTAAAGGATTCAAGGAGAAGTCTCTGTCAGCCCCCACTCTTCTCCAAGATGCGGTATGGAAGAGTGGCCAAGAACCAGACTTTAGGGCTCAGAAGACCTAAATTTGATTCCAAGTCCTCCCCCATGCTAGGTAACAAGTGCAAGTTACTTCTTGGTATTTTTATTTTCTTATCTGTAAAATGGAATTAGTCATTTTAAAAGTGCCCACCTCAAGGTTTTTGTAAAGATTGAATGGTTTTACCTTTGTAGAGTTCACAGTCTTCACAAAAGTTGCTATATTGGCACCGTTTCAGACCCAAATGCTGATTTCCTGGTGACTGCAGTTCAAGGATATGAATTTTGTTGTTATTGTTGTTTGTTTACTTGTTTGCTTATTTGTCTGTTTCGTTTTAAGCCATCAACCCCTTTTCTACAACTAGTAGCCCTGGTAGGAAGCCACGTTGAACACATTTTCTCCCCTTAGGAAGAAAGTGGCAGGGAGTTTGTCCAAATTTAGAGAATTGCTATCTTGCCCTGTAACAGACAATGTCAGAGGTCCACCCAATCTCTCAGACCCCTTTCTCACAGCACTTCTCAAATTTCAATGTGCTTAAAAACTGCCTGGGGGAACTTGTTCTGTTGTATCCTATAATTTTGTATCTCCAGGGTGGGGCTTGAAGCTCTACATTTTGAACACACTCCTGGGTGGGACCAGTGATAGTGCTTGCTAATCCATGGGCCACACTTCAAGTATGGAGGTTTTCTCGCACACCAAACCCTAGTGTACTCACTCCCAGCAACTAGCACCTGTGTCTCTATCAGCAGACTGCCCTCAGGCTGAGGGAATAGTACTACCATCACACACCCATACCATGAGAGCATGAGAGCAAGGGGATTTATGCCCTGGAGGTGGCTTTCAATCCATGCTGGATAATACAGGGTATAAATACCCCAGTGACCCCTCTCCCGGGATCTGAGCAGCTCCATGCTACCTGGAGAGCTCTTCTGGGAGACTGAATCAAAATCAGCCTCTGTGGGACTTTGCTTACTTTTGTAAACTTGGAGTCCTTCTTTCCCTTCCTTGTCCAACTTCCCTACTGCTCTTACCAGATTTTTTTTTCAAGAAAACTTCCTAATAAATCCCAATGAATAGTGTTTGCCATTAACTACTGATTCAAATGAATATTCAAATATTCAGCAAATATTTACTGGTCTCTCTGACTCCTGCATATGCCTGACCATGACCCAGACACTATGGATACAGAAAGGGTCAGTCTCTGAGCCCTCTGTCCCCCGGAGAGTCCTACAATCACAAAGACCAAAGTCCATCGAGTCAGCACTTAGAGCAGCTGCCCACGATAACATGGTAGCAGCTGCAGCATTGTAACCTTTCCACTTGAGAGCACATATGCAGCTCTAAACATGTCCATCTCCTGATGACCTTTTCCAAATGGTCTCACAAGCAGAGAAACTACAATACCCAGCTTGGTTAGGACATCAGTTGCTCTCTCCCTATCCTTCCCTCTCTGGAGACCTCTGGCAACAGGACACCGGCAGTAGTAAAGAGCCCACAGCTATCTGCAGCCTGCTGGATCTGAACAGATTGGCAGACTCCACCCTGGCTGCCCCCACCTCACAGAGAGCCTCACCCTGTCAAGGGCTGCAGGTGCAAGCTGGAGTTCCATGGCTCCCACCCCAAGCAGGAAGCAGCAGCTGCAGGAGAAATGACAGCTGGCCACGTGATGGCTCATTCTGGACCTTCTCATTCTACCTTCCCTGAACCCCTGGAAAATGGCAATGGTGGGTGCTGAGACCTCTTCTATCTGGAAGCCACCCAGAGGGTCTGCCAAGCTGGGGCTGCCAATAGTCTGGTGACTCCTCTCCCTCAAATCTAAATGAGGAGAAACATGAGTTGAGAGGGCCAGAACCTGCATTATAATGAAAAGAAATCAGGAAAGAGCCCCATGAGCAGCCTACAGATAAGGAGACATGGCCACTATGTGTGAACATCCCAAGGAATAAGTTGCTAAGGGAGAAATGCATCCTTCAAAGAAGTGATCAAATAAGAAAAGAAACCTCTCTTGTCCTTTCCTCTATGAATCAGCAGATCATGGATTTAAAGTCATGGGCTACAGAGTAGAGCCTTTAAAATCTGGATCAGAATTCTAGCTCTGAAACATCCTTGCTGTTGACCTTGGGGAGCTTATATCTTATATTGAGTTTCTGATATCCCAGTTTCCCCACGTGTAAATTGGAGCAATAACACCTGCCTCACAGGGATGCTATGAGGTTAAGTGGAGGCCTGATGTGGAATGCTGAGCATAGTGCCGAGAAATAGGGTCCTCCCTGTGCCTCAAAGCCTCAACCTCCTCCTTGACTCCAAGCACACTGCACTTCCCCTCTTTCAAGCTAACGTGCACCACACTCCCCCTAAATCCCTTCCTTTTAACATCCATTATTGTCCTTGGTTTTCTCCACAGCTTCACCTGAACTTGAATGCACTCACCTTTGCTTCCTCAAAGAACAGCCAGAAGCCTACCTCTCCCACATAAAGCCAGGGGACCTCCTGGTATCACACCCTCAAAACATCTGAATTTGTGGGTCTCCCCACCCTCCCAGAGCAGCTTTTCAAACATCAAATAAACATACTATAACTAATCAGAACTGATACATCCCTGAAATTATTTCCCATTGATGGAATGTCTTTTAACTTGAATAATACAGACATTTCACTTCACTTTAACTGTGTAGCCACTGCTTGTGCCCAGGCAAGCTCATTTCGAGGACCATTAAATATAGTTTCTGCATGTAGCTCAAAATGAGATATATCATCAGGGACACAGCACCCTTCCTAATTCACAATGAGACCCAGGCAGGTTACTTTGCCTCAAATCATTTAAAAATTTCTTTAACACTAAAATGAGAAAGTCTTGATGTACATAAATAGCTTCCTGAGATTTAACAGGAAACCACTGAAAAAACTCTGTGTGTGTGTGTGTGTGTGTGAGAGAGAGAGAGAGAGAGAGAGGGAGAGAGAGAGAGAGGGGAGGGGGGAAGAGAGAGAGTACTTCATGATTGTCCAGTAACAGTTAAAAAACACAAGAATATTTTTCAGGAAGAGTTGCTTTAATATAAACATCTTTGGGGAGTTGTATATTTTAATCACAATCACATGATAAATATTTGATTTGCATTTATCAGATAATCGGGAATAAAAGTTATTATCCCAGGAAAGACATTTAGTGCTTCTAAATGCTGAACATTTGAATAATAGTGTTGAGGGACCGAAACAGGAATGAAATGTACCCAAGAGAAAAATTCAGAGACTTCAAAACAGCTTTTTGGAAAAATAAATAAATAATAGAATAACAAAAAGCATTGCAGTTTAAAAGATGGGGGAGGGGGCAAAGATTTTAAAAATTAATGAACTGAGATCTTTTCTCCAGAAACATAATTTCTGTATCATTTAACCAGACTTGAGCTTTCTTAAATTGCCTTTGAACCAACTTAATAAACAATGCATGCCTGCCCTATTATGCATTTCTTACAAGTAAAATGTACTCTGAGATTTGTCCTTCAGTAAACATAGGAGAAATACCAGTTGTCCTCGCAGGCTTTATTTGAGGTCAGTGGAAAAGGATAAAAGTATTCTCAAAAGCCTTGGAAGGCACAGGAAAAGACTATGGACTCAAAAATATCCCTCTGTCTAAGTACTCTGAGGCTGAAATATATACTACGAGAGTCAGTCGCTCCTGTGCATTAACCCCTTATCTCCAGAGGGCTATTAGAAATAAACATGTGACAAACAACAGGATTTCCTTTTTCATGGCTGAATAATATTATATATATATCACATTCTCTTTTGCATTCATCTGTCAATGGACATTGAGGTTGTTTCCATATCTTAGCTATCGTGAAAAATGCTACAGTGAATGTGGGAGTACAGGTATTTCAATATCTCTTTGGGATATTGATTTCATTTCCTTTGGATACCGACTCAGAAGTAAGATTGTTGGGTCATATTAATTTTTTGAGGAATCTTCATACTGTTTCTCATAATGGCTATATCAACATGGAAGAAGCTGGAGGACATGATGCTAAGTGAAATAAACCAGACACAGAAAGACAAATACTGCATGATCTCACTGATACGTGAAATCAAAAAAGTTGAACTCAAACCTAAACGTAGAATAGTAGTTACCAGGGGCTGGGGGCAGGGGGCACAGAAGGAGGGTGAATGAGATGTTAGGCAAAGGGCACAAACTTTCAGTTATGAGATCAATAACTTCTAGGGATTTTATGTACAGCATGGTATCTATGGTTAATAATACTGTATTGTATACTTGAAATTTGCTAAAACAGGAGATCTTAAATACTTTCAAAGATAACTATGTGAGGTGATAAATGTATTAATTACCTTGATTGAGCTAATTACTTCATAATGTATAGATATATTAAATATCCCACTGAACACCTTTTAAAAATATTTTTTAATATTTTTTAAAAAGTGAAATAAGCACATGGCCTGGAACAGACTATTGATGAACCCATTAGTACCATCAATGCATTAACAGGAATCAAAATCCCCAGTAGGTGAGCATTAAACCAAATATTTTGACAGAGATGAAAGAAGATTACCTTGCATTTAAAAAGAAAGACTGAGTTAACATTTCAAAGAACAGAGAAGATGGAAAATGTGTCATTTGGAGAACAAAGATGCTACGTTGACATACTGGGAACTGTTTCAAAGAGATCATCAAAATTGGAGAGGAAGAAAAAGAAGAGGGGATGGAGACATCTTCAAAGTATCCTTACCTATTTTACCATTTTACCAAAGATAATAATACCTCCACTGGGTACTTACATATAACTTAACATATCAGAAAGAGATAAGCCGCCAACAGGGTAACTTTATTTTTAAGTCAAGGTTTATTTCTCAAAGGCTACTGAAAAACAAGCCCTGTAGTTTTCAAGTCTATAGGAATCTACCTTTCACACAGCTTAAAGCTAATTGGAAATCTTCAACTCAATGAGGTAACATAAACTGAGATCAAAATGTTTAGTAATTTGTAAGCTGAAGAAAAGCTCCCTTACTTGCCCACACTTGGATCCCCAGGTATCATGTAAACAATCTCATGCTATTGATCCTTGACATACTTCCAAAAGAAGGCTTACATTTTCAGAGAAATAAATAATTATCTGGTAGTTTGGGAAATGGAGTTCGTTTTCATCAATTGTTGTAGGCTGTGACCTTTCCTGTTTCTCAAAGAACTGAAAATACAGAGGGAATTGAGGTATGAAATTGGGAGACTAGAGCATGGCGGAGTTTTTTGCATGTCTAAGCCTAGTTAAATGTTAGCTGGAAATGTGCAAAAAAAACACCCAAATAAGGTGAAGGCGAAGGCCAGAGATTTCCCAAAGGGAGAGACTGGTGAAACTCATTGGCTATCTGTTGGAGAGCTTCCCTCAAATCCAGAGCCCCTGATTGAAATTTCATTGCCCAGCAATTTCAGATCTTCTATATTAAGCAAGCACCAAACCATTCCAAACTAAGTGCTAAGATATGTGAAATGTTCTAACATTTTAAATTGCTCTTCTCTACTCATAAAATGACTCCCAATCAACTTTTTATTCCAGATCATATTAGGATGGCAGGAATTTTGTGCATATTAAATCACTGTGAATCATGCATGGTAATTTAAAACTATTGCAGACTAATGTTTGGATGAGAACAATATTCTAATTGGAAAAATGATAGAAAAGTTAGTCTAGTTCAATGCTCCAGGACATATTGAAAGACACTATGGCTAAAAAGCATACCCAATTACACATTCTTATCCTCTGTGTCCACTTCCTTGTTGAGAGAGCAGGACCCACCTTTGGCCCTCTTCATGGGGCATTGGAGACATTACCAGGAGTGGGGTATGTTTTGATCTAGTATCCTGGGGGCAGGAATGGACTGCTTAGGCGGCCGTGGAATGGTTTGTGAAGGAAGGACTGATACAGGTCAAAGAGAGAAGTAGAAAGGCTAATCTTAGGAAGCCATCCTAACCCCAAGAGGTTTGGAGAAAGGCAAGGACCTATCCAGGAAGACAAAAAAATTAAACAAAAGGTAGCAGCAATGAAAGCAAGTCAACGAGGAAGGTTTGAGAAGGGCCAGAGTAGATGATTCATAACTAAGATCACGAACCACAGAAGTGCTGTTTTCATATAGTCCAACTGTGGGTAAGGTGAGCTGGGCGAGTCCTAGAAATCATGAAGAATACTAATCCAGAGGCTTAGACCAAAAGGTGCAGCTCAGGACTGGCCCAGAGTTACATTCTCAAATTGTGTTTGTGGGCCTGGTGTGCCAAGGAATGTGCAAAACCCCAAGATAAACATGAACACATGGAGCATAGATTATCATAGGCGGAAACTTAAGTGCTTTTTTTTTTTAAGATTTTATTTATTTATTCATAGAGACACAGAGAGAGAGAAGGAGAGAGAGAGGCAGAGACACAGGCAGAGGGAGAAGCAGGCTCCATGCAGGGAGCCAGACATGGGACTCAATCCCAGGTCTCCAGGATCACACCCCGGGCTGCAGGAAGCACTAAACCACTGCGCCACCGGCACTGCCCTTAAATGCTTATTTTAAAACAGTGCAATATATATTGTGCAAGAGACCTCAAAATTCCCATTAATTTTTCTTATTTTCACTGACTTTTAGCAATGATGGAATATTTATTTTATTAAAGACTTTGGATGCCCATTAATGATTTAATTGTGGAAATGGACATAACGCATTTTAAAATTTTCTTACTCTTATGTCCAATCTTCCTCTTTGACTTGCACCAGATGACAGAATGATTTTTATCACAATTGGGGAACATGAGCCCGTAGACACTTGGTCACTTGCTCATAAGTAAAGACAGAATGCATGAGAAGCACTCATTTTTTATAAAACCTGAATAGGTTTATAAAAAAAAAAACTGAATAGTGTGAGGTATGATCTGTGTCTCAGCAGTCATCAGAAAATATTAATTCATTGAGTCTCTGATATTGGCTCTAGGAAAGGTACCAAGTAGAAACTAATCCTGAAATCCACTACTCTGGGATCCGGTAAGCAAAGCTAACTACATTTGTGGCTATGTTGTGTCATGTATGGGGCTCATGCTACCTGCAAATTATATGAGTGAATACAACAAGACAACTGCAAAGAAAGCAATAAATGCCACTTAGCTCTGCCTTTCTGCTCAGCCCTGTCCATATTTTTTAATAGAGGTAGAATTAACATATAACATTATATTAGTTTCAGATACACAATGTAATGATTCAATATTGGTACATATTGTGAAATGATCCCCAAATAAGTCTAGTTAACATCCATTACCACACGTAGTTATGAAAAATTTTTTTCTTGTGATGAGAACTTTTGAGATCTACTCTCTTTGCAACTTTCAAATATACAATATAGTATTATCAACTATAGTCACCATGCTGTACATTACATCCCCATGATTTATATTTTAACTGGAAGATTGTACCTTTTGTCCCCTTGCATCTATTTTGTCCACCCATCACCCACTTCCTCTGGCAACCACCAATCTGTTCTCTGTATCTATGAGCTCAGATCTTGTTCTTTATTTCACATATAATTGAGATCATACAGTATTTGTCACTGTCTGCTTTATTTCACTAACAAAATGCCCTCAAGGTCATAACATAGGCCTCAAGGATAAATGTAACACGTGAAGTATCAATTGTCCTAAGTGGGTAACTTGAACACTATTTTTATTTTAAAACAATCCAGGATATATTATGCAGCAGAATGCTAAAGTCCCATTAATTTTTAATAAAATATGAGGCTTTAAAAACTACACCAACTTAAGGAGGGCACATAATAGGATGAGTACTGGGTGTTATACTATATGTTGGTAAATTGAATTTGAATAAAAATTTTAAAAAACACACACACCAACAGGGGGAGGTCTGCATTGGGTTCTTCCCAACACTCCCTGAGGGTACTAATTTTCTCTACCTAACCAATAAAGGAACTTAAATGTAAGCTTGACCAAATGTGTGAATACAGTTGAACCCACTGGAGTCACCTTTTCTCAAACAGAATTCAGATAAACAACCTTCATCTCCTATGGTCTATCTCCTGCCTCATTACAGGTGCATATACTTCTTCAATTTGAATATTAATTTAAAACTAAATTTGGATAGCAGTTTCTGGAACCACAGAGCCTTAGGCTCAGGAGGCTCATTGAAAGATTGTGTGTGTGAGGACTCTCTCTGCCTCATAAATAGTCTCAGGCTTTAATGGCCTGGAGAAGTTGAGCAGTAGTATTACCTCAGGGAAAATGCTATTCTTTTGCAACACCACACACAACTACTAGTTCATTTGGGATATACAAAGGCTAATTATGTAGGGATTACAGCTAACACTGTGTGAAACTGCCAATTTTCACTTTGTGGGGCTTCCAAACATGAAATAGTTATATAGTTAAATAGTTCTCTCTTTTTTTTAAGATTTATTTACTCCTTTGAGAGAGAGAGAGAGAGAGGCAGGGAAGCAGGGTGGAGCAGAGGCAGAGGGAGAGAGAAACCTAAGCAGACTCATACTGACCATAGAGTCAAACACGGGGCTCAGTCTCAGGACTCTGAATCAGGACCTGAGCCAAAACCAAGAGTCACATGCTCAACTGACTGACTGTG
This sequence comes from Vulpes lagopus, assembly GCF_018345385.1. Classification (NCBI taxonomy): domain Eukaryota; kingdom Metazoa; phylum Chordata; class Mammalia; order Carnivora; family Canidae; genus Vulpes; species Vulpes lagopus. The sequence goes on along the minus strand of NC_054829.1, from coordinate 47,576,382 downwards.
CCACCCAGGCAGCCCTATAGTTCAATAGTTCTCAATATGAAATGGTTAAATAGGGCAGCCCAGGTGGCTCAGCGGTTTAGCGCTGCCTTCAGCCCAGGGCATGATCCTGGAGTCCCGGGATCGAGTCCCACCTCAGGCTCCCTGCATGGAGCCTCCTTCTCCTTCTCCCTCTGCCTATGTCTCTGCCTCTCTCTCTCTATGTGTGTCTCGCATAAATAAATAAAATACACTTTTTAAAAAAGAAATGGTTAAATAGTTACTATCCTCTCAGTGGGTTCTAACCATACTATGTAAGAAAATGGTGACATGACAATGAACTTCCTTAGCTGAACAGAGACAGGAAAGGAAGACCCTCCCCAGGAATGAAGAGGAGGAGGACTGAGCAAAGGCAATACAAGTAAATCCCTAAGAAGAAGCCAATGAGTTCAGAGATGAGGGAATGAAGAGACAGGAGAAAAAAAAAACAGAGTTATGCCAGAAGAAAGCTAGTTTCCATACTTGTTTCCTAGGTCAGTGAGAGGAGAGCCCTCGGAAGTCACACACCAGGAATCAGAAAGTGACCCCTTCCATCCACCCTGCCCAGCCAATCTGCAGAAGCTTAGTTCTATGGACTCAGTTTGGAGAAAGGAGATTTTTCTAGAGCTGCTTCCAGGTTTTATGACCTGCTGAGGAGGCATATGAAGAGAAATTGAATTCAGATGTTGCCTGGAGGAAATCATAGGTGCTTCATAGCACCCCACAAGGAGCATATGAGCTTGCTCTGAACCAAAGAGTCTATGCCTTCCCTCAGAGGTTCAAAACCGCTGGAAGGAAACCTCAGGGTAGATCTGTTATCCAGGCTTATCTCCCTGGTGAGCCCATCTTTCTTCACAAATCTTCCCCAAGGATCTCAACATTGAAGATACTCTGAGCTGTCCTCAATGGGTGAAATATGCCCTCCACTAAAATACAAAGTCTGCCTGACTAGACACCAATGCAATGTCAGAAAAGATGGGGAATAATGAGGAGTAGCTACTGTCATCATCCACAGAGGTTGCCAAGGGAGCCATGATCAAGGAGTCCTTCCATCACTCACCACTGAACTGCTGGCACTGAGAACAAGTACCATGAATCATCAGGCAGGACTCTCAGCTGGGACACCCACCGACAGCACTGTCCCTGGATGCAGTAGTTTCAGACTAAATAGAAAAGGAGGAGAAACTTTTTCCTGAGGGATTTTTGCAGTCCTCCCTGCCACCCCAAGGCAATGGCAGCCTTGCAATACCCACAAGGAAGAGGGAGATCACTGGTCTTCTGATAATTTATCAAAAACCTTCTGATAAATTTACTAAAAGAAAAGGCTAATTTTACATTAGCCTTTGGGGATTAGAGACCCAAAATTTGGGGCAGTTCCTGCTACATCTTGAATATATTAACTCAAGCCTCTGATCTCTGACTCTCTAAGTCCCAATATGGGACACTGGAAAAGGAAATTCCAGGTAATAAAATGTGGTCAACAGGACATTGCTTTTCTAACCATTCCAAACCTCATCTGTAAACCATGGATAACAATATCTTCCTCATCATTTATTGTGGAGCAAATATTATTATTTAAAATAATAATTTTAAATTATTTGAAAAACATGTGAAAAGTCTATGATGAATTTGTTGGCATATAGCAGATGCTTGTTAAGTGGGTGAAAACATGAGCAAACCAAGAGTTAGGAAAGTGATTTCCACTATGCATATACATATACATATACATATACACATATATATGTATAGAGAGAGATAAATTTCTTATATCACATGTCACAATTATAATTATTCATTTGTCTGTATCCTTCACGAAAGCAAAATCCATGTCTATTCAGATACCTGTGTCCTGCTACTAACATTGTTTACTGAAAGCTTAGTAACCATCCTTTTAATTAAGTTTCTTCATATTTCCTACTATTAGTCTTAAAGCATGAAGAGTGGACAGTAGCAATGAAATTTTTGGGGTGGTCTCCAGTCTCCTTGCCTAATACCTATAACTTCAGTGGATTATAACAAAAGATACTCACTTTTATCTCCAATCTCCTTAAACATTTCTTTGACATCTTAAAAGACAACCTGATGTACCAGGTCGGCTACACCCCACAATCACATTGCTACTATTTACTCCTTATGTTTCAAGTCCAATAGGAGGAAAATACCACATACCTTAAATGTGCTTTCTGTATTGCCCAAAAGGCAAACAACAGAAAAGGGGAAGAAAGAGAACAAGACAAATGAAAAAAGAATGTGTTGTGTTTTCTGCTCTCACATCAATGGGCACAGCTGCTGAACACTTCAGATACATTTTTATTTTATTCTTGCACAAAACCTCTGAAGCCTGACTGAAGGAACAATATCATAGATTTTCTACAGATTTCTATATGTAGGGTTTTTTTTAAGATTTTATTTATTTATTCATGAGAGACACAGAGAGAGGGAGAGAGGCAGAGACACAGGCAGAGGGAGAAGCAGGCTCCATGTAGGAAGCCTGACTCAGGACTCGATCCCAGGCCTCCAGGATCACACCCCGGGCTGAAGGTGGCGCTAAACTGCTGAGCCACCCGGGCTGCCCCCTACATGTAGGTTTTGAATTTTTTTGTTTACTAATGTATTAGTCCAAACTATCTATACGCCATAGTATAGATATTGGAGATATTTCCTAAAGTAAATACATTACTAGCTTTTTCAAAAACTTAAAATCCTGCTAAGCTCTGGAATTGGCTCATTATTTCATGGATGTCCATTTTACAATTCAGCCTATTGCCTCTAAAGTGATGATCTCTAGACACTTCTTTTTAATTCTGTTTCCCATGCATAATTCCGAGTTGATAGAGAGACCTGTAAACATGGCACTAAATGGATTAGAAAGAGCTCTCTTGCTATCTGCATATTTATGATTAAATACGTCTGTAGCTTTTAAGGCCCACATTCAAAATTGTTAATATACAGAAGATGTGCAGCAACAAAGACCATATAATACAAAAGCCAGGTCATTTATATGCATGACTAGAATTCAGATCAAAAGATATAGTATTTGATCTCGGATCCTGACACAGCTTTACAGTAAAAAGGTGGGTATTTGAGGTCTTTGATGAAGATAATCAAAGGTGAGGGGGACTATAGTGCTTGTTCAAATCTCAGAAAGAAATTAACCATGCCTATTCCAGTAAACATCTTAGGACAAAGCTCATTTTACAGAAACACATAACCTACATTTCATGCTGATTTCAGACGATGTTGTAAGCACCTGTACTAAGTTAGGACTAAGCCATTGCAGAAGAGAAAGGTGAAAAGCACATCCCCACCTTGGTGGAAACAGAACAAACATTGAGAAAGAGCTCCATCTACTGGAATTGGTTTCCCTAACTCTAGCTGCAAATGGGAAAACACTCATAAATCACACTGGAAAACCACAACGGTGCCCTCAAACTTTCCAAAACTAAAACTTCAACAAGGTCAAAGAACAGATAACATTCTCCAGCACTAGTTGACACTGATGTCAGGTCACTTTGAGAGGCAGAGAATTTTTCAGGAAAGTCAATGGGCATTTTTTTAATTACCTGATTTCTTTCAACCACTGGTTCATAGACATGTAGCAATCCAAATGTATATTATATAGAAAAATAAGGATTTTTATTGTATTTCTAAGGGGCCAAGTTAAAGTATTAATAGTATTGCCTAGCATTTGTGCAAATCTTTAGCTCACAAAGCCCCTTTATACATGTTATCATCTAATAATTTTACCAATTACTGTTTCCATGGTTAATATCTGTTAATATCCAGCCAGAAAATACCAGTATGACATATTAAAAGCATTCATTCTGATTGGTCAGTGTCTGGGCAGTACTGTTAGATACTTTTAAAATCACCCTCAACTCTATCGCATCCTGATTCAAATAAAACTAAATTGAAAAGACAAAATTTGAGTAAATTGCAATCAATATATCAGTGCTTTCTTAAATCTATCCTCCTATTTCTCTCCACCCTCCCACACACAGACCATAGGTCAACATTTGATCTACGGGAGGAGAGATCCTGCCCATTAGTTCTCATCATGCTTTTCCTCAGCAGAAGGGAAATATCCTTCACAGGATTTATACACCCACACACTTCTGCTCACACACACGCATGTGCATGCACACATACTTCACACAACACACATTCACACCTCACAACACACACTCTTTTTCCCTGAGAAAAACTCCATTCCTTCATTTAGCACTTTGCTGAACATTACTGTGTACCAATTAAGTTCTAGAAATACAAAGATAATAAGAAGGAAAATAAAACTGGATCCCTGCCCAGTACTGTATACAAAGCCTGACATGAAATCTACCTTGATGAATTGTTGTCTTAGTTCAAGCTGCTATAACAGAATGCCATAGACTTGGTGACTTAACACTTATTTCTCACATTTCTGGAGGCTGGGAAGTCCAAGATCAGGATGGTCGTGGATCCAGTGTCTGGTAAGGATCTGCCTCCTCGTTTGCAGATAGCCATTTTTTCATTGTATCCTTGAGGGGTAAAGAACAGAGCAAGCTCTCTCGGATCTCTTCTTATAAAAGCATCCATCCCATTCATTAGGACTCCAGCCTCTTAGCCTAATTACCTCCCAAAGGTCCAACCTCCAAATATCATCACATTAGGGGTTAGGATTTTAATTTATAAATGCAAGAGAAGAGAGCACATTAATTCCATAACAATTACCTAAACACTATAAAGGCTAGTCAAAGGGTCACTTGGGTGTTCCAGTCAGTTAAGGGTCTGCCTTCAGCTCAGGTCATGATCCCATAGGGGTCCTGGGATCTCAAGGTCTGGGGATCAAGACCTGAGTTGGGCTCCCTGCTCAGTGGGGTGTCTGCTTCTCCCTCTCCCTCTACCCCTCCCACTGCTTGTATGCTCTCTCATTCTCTCTCTCTCAAATAAATAATTTTTTAAAAAAGGCTTGTAGAAGAAAATACAGAATAACTTCATGACCTAGGATGGGAAAGGACTTCTTCAACAAACTACAAATCACAAACCAACAGGCAAATATTGACCAGACTTCATCAAAGTCAAGCTTTTCAGTTCAACAACAGATACCATTGACAAGATTAACAGAGCACTGGCAAAGTGGGAGAAGATATTTATAAAGCCTTATCAGTTCTGGATTAATAACTCCTAAATCCAAAATAAGAAGACAGCAATCTCAAGGGGAAAACAGGCGAATGATTTCAAAATGCAATTTACATTAAAGGAAACCCCAGATGACTAGCAACCGCAGGAATAGGCACTCAAATCCATGAATAAAATCAGAGAAATGAAAACTCAAACAGTGAAATGTAGCTTTACAACAGTTAGACTGCCAAAATGTAGAAAGTTGGATAATGCTAAGTGTTGGCTGGGTTATGAGGCTATGAGACCCAAAGGAGGAGAAAGATAAATAAGACCATTGTTCCCCAGTAATATTATAAAAATTAGAGGTATCTTTTAAAAAAAAACGCTACGTTTTTGAGCACCTACTCTGAGCCAGTCTCTGTCCTGTCACCTTAACATGCATTATCTTCTTTAGTCCTTGTAACAACAGTTATTAATACCGTTATTTTACAACCGCCATAAGGAAACTAGAACTTAGAACAATTCAGGGGCATGCCTCAGGTCCCAGGTCCAAACATTTCTACATGGGCATTTTTAAACCCATGTCTGACTCAGAGACCAAGTTTCTTTCTCCAGAGTCCTCTTCCATTTCTCTCCACACCTAGTGGACCCAGGAAAGAAAGTTTGCTTTCAGAAATAAATTACTATAGTTGCTTCTGAAGTGGCAGCATAGACTAACAGGAAAACAAACTCCTTTCTTTGGGAGAGCTTTTTAATGATCTTTTCTGGCAATACAAAGATAGGACTCTAGTCTGAAATACAGTTTGAGAGGCATTTTGAGCCTTTTTTTTTTTTTAGTTTTTTTTTTTAGTTTTTTAATTCCAGTATAATTAACATACTTGTGTTATATTAGTGACAGTTGTACAATGGAGTGATTCAACAATTCTATACATTATTCAGTGCTCAGCACTGTTGGTGGGAATGCAAACTGGTGAGGCCACTATGGAAAGCAGTAGGAGATACTCACAAAATTAAAAAAAAAAAAAAATACCATATGATCCAGTAACTCCACTATAGGGTATTTGCTCAAAATAATAATAATAATAATAAAGGGTGAGAAAGGTGTGACAATATGAATATCCAGACATAGAGAATAAAAGGGGAGAAAATCAGCATGGGGTCCAGCAAATTGGAAGAGTCCAGGAAAGGAGTCCTAAGAAAGAATGCCTGTATGGACAGTGGTTGTGACATATATAGAAACAGAGTCATTTGGAAATCCATGTGAGGTGGTTTCCATTCTGTTCTAAGCTGGCCCTCCAGGATCCCCAATTCTCTAGGAGGGTCTGCTATACCTCACTGGCAGCCTTGGTGTTGCGGACCCACTGCCTCTCTCCCTCCTGTTTCCCCACCAGGCACAGATGTGGGCATCAGATAGGGCATGCAAGGAAACATAGACACATTCAGTTTATTGGCTACACTGACCACAGCTAAATTTGGCAGAGTCGTTTTACCCTTTTTATACATCAGACCAAACTCCCTACGTCTCAGGATTTCATTTGTCTACCTACCGCTCAAGCCCCTCCAAAATTCCTTCTCAGACCTTACCTCTAGATGGAGCTAGCAAAACGATGGGTTGCTCTTCTTCCAATTCATATTCACTTTATCAACTTGTGGCTTTTCTCACCGTGGTTTTATTATGATGATGGAGAGAGGGAGATCACACAGCCAAGGCAAACTGAAGGAGTGTGTGCCCATTTCCATCTCACCAAATGCCCTGGATGAGGTGATGTTTAATCCCAATCTTGAAGGTCAAGTAATAGTTCACAGGTAGAGAAAGAAGAGCAGAGCAACTATACAGAGGAACAGAAGAGAGATGCAGAGGGAAAAATGACATGGTGCATATCTGAGATAAAGAGGGTATGGACTGACGGGGTATAAGGAACAAGGCAGGGTTTGCTAGGATGTGGGACTGAAGAGGGCACCAACCAGTGTGCACTTTGCCCTGAGAGTGATGGGATGCTACTGAGAAGTGTCAAACTTAAGAAAGACAAACCCTGATTGTGATTTACTTAGCCTGACAAAGGATTGCCTGTTGGAAAACTTGATAAAGTTCTTGTTCAATTGATTGATACAAAAATACTTACAAAAACATTTTTGTAAGTCATATTTAATTATTTGTTTCTCAAATCTTAGGGATATCCCAGGAAATCTATGATACAGGCACCATGTTAATTTCTGGAAAATGACAATAGATAGTTCTTGTTCCCAGAAACATAACTCTAATTTTAAAAAGGACATGGGAGTAAAATTTCACATCAAGAAGGTGTGGTTATCTGCAGAACTCCAAGAGGCTAAAAAATGAAGAAGGGAATTAGGCTTCAGCAGGAAGTCCAGCTAGGCAGGCCAGTAAATGGGCTCACAAGGATTGGCCAGTGGATCTCCACTGTACAGAACAGTAGTGGAAAGCCAGAGCCAAGGGAACAATACAAGTAACTGAGCAGAGATGTCAGCATCAGAAGTGCTCTTTTTCCCTGTGGTGTAAAACTAAACAAAGACTCCAGTTACATGAACCAAATCATGCAGTACTCTTGCCTGCATCTAAAAGAATATCCTCAGAGTTATTTCTATCCATTTTGCTCACATGGCATCACCAATGCTGTCCTCTTTCTCCCATCCTCCCCTAAATCCTGATACATAAACTTCTTTCGGTTGCACACACTTAGTTGGGAATTTTCCTATTTCTATGTGCATGGAAATCTGCCAGAAACACACACACACACACACACACACACACACACACAGTTGGATTTTCATTTACAGCAGGATAAGGAGGAAAAGACAGAAAAAGAGAAGAAGGAAAAGAACTTTATAGCAATTCAAATTTTTTTGAAAACTGAATAGGCCAAAGTGATGAGTCAATTCATTGTTGAAAATGGGCAAGGGGATCCCTGGGTGGCTAAGCGGTTTAGCACCCGCCTTCGGCTTTGGGCATGATCCTGGAGTCCCAGGATGGAGTCCTGCATCGGGCTCCCTTCATGGAGCCTGCTTCTCCCTCTGCCTGTGTCTCTGCCTCTCCCCCGCCCTCTAATAAAAAAAATCTTTTTTAAAAAATGGGCAAAATGCAACTCAGGCTCACGTGTCGGGAATAGTATAGTGGGGCTTCTTGTATTGGAGACAATCCCTAATTGTCTTTCCAACTCTGGGGTGTTATGAAAATCCACTTACCGGGCACCAGGGTGGCTTAACGGTTGAGCGTCTGCCTTCGGCCCAAGGCATAATCCCGGTCCAGGTATCGAATCCCACATTGGACTCCCTGTGAGGAACCTGCTTCTCCCTCTGTCTGTGTCTCTGCCTCTCTCTGTGTGTCTCTTATAAATAAATAAATAAAATCTAAAAAAAAAAAAAAGAGCCTAAAATAATTCACTTACCCCTTATTCACTCCAATATACAGTCTACAAAACAGATGACAGGATATAAATCAAATGCTTGGGTTCAGTAGCCTACAAAAATAAGATAACTTGATTTTCTTGAGTACAACATGATTCATTCAGAGTATTCGCATTTCAGCATTTTTTTCTGTGGACTTAGGAGAAATTGTTATGTAAATGTTAAGCATGTGAGAAGTCAATGACACTTAAAGTTAGAATTCTCTCCTGCTTCCACACTATCATAGTAACAGTTTCTTGTCCATGTTCCAAATCTAGTTCATCAAAAAGAAAATTGGCTTGAGGATTTGAGTAACTGTATGGTCCTTCAATTGAGGAGACTCACAATTGTGATCCTTACATAAGAACTTTTTCTCACACAAAAAATTACCTCACTACTCTGAATCCATTTCATCTTTTGAAGGTGAGTGGAAGATTGACCTATCTTTCACAAATATGAGGATGAATAATAAATAATATTATTTATCTAGAATGTGTAAACTATAATGAAGTACATTTCATTAGTGTGACCAAAAACATTAAAGAATGGAAATAACATTTAAAATAAGCCATATGTGTCCATAGGGATCATACATCAACTTTGTGATTGCTTCTTGTGTATATGATTTTTATGTAACAGTGCCTCAAGAAAATGAATACCATATGCACATTTCAACATTCCCCCATTTCAACAGTGGTCCCTTGTCAAGAGGAGTTCCCCATCCACCTGCCCTGAGATCTCCTTATCTCAAGGTGGACCTCAAGGCAGACAGTGGGTGAAATAGATCAGGGAGGGAAAGAGGAAAAAATAATATACCATGATATATTATCCTGTCCTCAAGATTTCTTCAATCTGGTTGGAGACACAAATCAACAAAAGTGAAACATTATGAACTTGGGAATGAAAATTTTGGCTTCAAAGGGATCTCTCTCTCTCTCTTTCTCTCTCTCTCTCTCTCTCACACACACACACACACATTCACACACAAAGTTTGAGCTTTAGTCTCTGTGTCAGCAATGTGTCAGCAGTTTTCCCTGTCAACAAGGGAATTAGTCTGAAAAAGTCCTAATTAATGAATCTTCCTCTGAAACTTGAGTTGAGATGCTTAAAGAACTCTCCATGCTGGCACAAGGCAATTTGTACACGTTTGAGAAGTGATTCTGTAAAGAAAGCTTCGAGAACATTATTACCTTTGGAGAGTACCTGCTGGGGAGCTGATTGTTAGACATTATTAGATGATACGTCAGCAACTGGTGAGACTTGAATGTATAATTATTGTACTTATGTTGTGCCAAAGTTCTACATTATAAAATATTGCCATTTTCCATATGACTTTGACCTGCTCTTTACGCCCTGGTTCATTTGCTTTTCCAGTGCGATAATGACTTTAAGTAGGTGATTGTGAAACATAGGATCAAGATGTCACCGTGAAGATGAATAGACAATGCACCGCTCCCCCATGCAAACTTCTTAAAAATGCAAAAGCCAAAAACATAAGCCATTATGATATATGTATATGTAACGCACAGAAAACTGACATGGAAATAGGTTACTGCTTGACATCACAGTTTGGACTGAAGTAGTGTGTTTTCACAAAGCAAATTTATGATGCTAACACCACAATTCAAGTGTGAAAGAATATAGCAGCAATTCTTTCCTGCCTTCAAAGGGATGTATTTAAACTTGGAGTTCTACAAAGGCATTTGTATAATCTTCATAGGCAAACTCATCTCAGTGTATACAGATGGCGGCTCACACATTTAATAACCCTAGGTGACCACACCTAAAACAGTGGTTGGCACTCTCGGGCAGGACTTAGTAAATATTTACTAAATAAATGAATGATCTGAGTGAATGAATAAGTGAATGAATGATTGACAAGCCCCTCTGAATGAAGGAGCTTGGGAGGTTTCTTTATGCCAAACAGAGTTAGCAAGGGCAAAAGTACTGAGAGACACAGATGCAGATGAAAACAAGGGCCAGGTGCTCCAGCACGTGTATGCCACAGTAAGGAATTTGGCTGTATTCTTTGTAACACTGAGAAGCTCCTGATGGATTACTGGCAGCACAATGACTGAATTCATGCTTTAATTCTGACCACTACAGTTAGAAGAAAATAGAGTCAGAGTGGAATATAAAGAACCAAAAGAGTGTGATAGCAATAGTCCAGGTGAGAGATGATGGTGGCTGGCACCAAGGTGGGTTGTCACAAGAAGAGAGAACTAGAGGGATCCAAGACATTTTTTGAGGGAGGAGTCAAAACTGACCACAAGGTTTCTGCTCTAGTGACTAGGTGAATAGGGAAACCAATTGCCAGGATGAAGAAGATTGAATAGGGCCAAGTTTGGAGAGGAAACTCAAGAGCTCAGTTCTGATGCTAAGTTTAAGATGCATGTGTAACATCCAATGGGAGATGTCAAGAAGGCAGTTAGATAGGAGTCCTGAATCCAGAAGAAATGCCCAACTACAGATAAAAACTTAGAATCATCAGCATGGAGACGGTACTTAAAATCATAGGAAGGATCAGATCACTGATGGAGAGAATTTAGACATGAGAAGGGTCGAGCATTCAGCCCTGAGGAACTCCAATAGAGGTTGGCCAGAGCAGAGAGGCTAGTAGGAAAGAAGAGAATCAGAAGATGATGGTGTCACAGAAACCAAGAGAGGAGAATGTTACAAGAAGGAAGGCTCAAGCACCCTAGGTGGAGGGCAAGTAAGAAGATAGAAAAATTTTTCATTGCCTTTGCCAACAGTCATTGCTGACTTGGCAGGCAATTCCAGCAAAAACCCAGAATGGAACACAAAGGATGGTAAGAAATGGATATTGCTTAAAAACTACTCTTTCAAGAAGTATGGATTTACCTTCATTATTTCCATAAACTCTTTCATCTATTTTATCCTAACGCACACACACAAGCATTCTCACACGTGTTGCAAAAATTTGCAGACCACCTAACAATGAAATAGCTTCACCATTAAAAAGAATGATGAAATGGGAACAAGTTAAAGGTTGAAAAGAATACAAAACAAAGTAAATAAACATATTATGTTGAAAAACAGAATGTTAAAGGAATATGTAATAATAAGTTGTGAAGCAAATATACAGCAGAATGATAATAGTGATTATCTCTGAGAGTACGATTGTAAAGATTTTTCTTTCTTCTGTTTTGTATTTAGGTCACACAAATTTTATACAGGCATGAGTTATTTTGATAATTAGAAAAAAATACATTCTGTTTTGCATTGTTTTGCTTTTTAGTGAACACAAGGACCAAACAAAATACCGTGTCAAAAAAAAAGGTAGCCACAACTTAGAGGGCTATTTTTGGGTGGGCCTTGAAACATTATTTTTCTGAGTAGCCGTTATTTTTGCTTTTTTGTTGTTTTTGTTTTATTCCACTGGCCTTTGCATTTTCTTTCTTTAAACAAAAAATAATAATAATAACTTTTTCAAGACAGTTTGGAAACATACGGCAGTTGTGACACATTGAGAGACCTTCTGGATGGGTACTTCAAATGTTGACATTTTGTTCATTTCTAATCACACCCAATGACTTAAATTCATTTCTGTCTTAATGTTTCCAATCCAGATGAGTGCTCAAACTTGCCCTTAACCCAATCATAGCAGAAGCTCAAATATAACTGGTCCATAAAATGTGACCTGAAAGGGCTTAAACATTCTAACAGCTCTGTAGAGGGAAAGAGCCTCCAATTTGCCAGAGACCATCAGCAGCGTCGTAGTTAGGGACTCATCATAAAATGTTCTCTATGAAATATCTTCCCAAAGTCAGTCATCAACTTCCAAACTTTCCACGGAATAAATATACTTTAATGCAGAGTAGTATCTGACTTGAGAAGTGCTACAGATAGGAGACTGTCTTTCAACGTAAGTTTAAATTATCTTCCTTCTGTGTCTACTTTTATGTTGAGCATCTGATTAGGTTTTTTTTTCTAATAAACTACCAATAAGTAATTAGAGGAATGCCACATTTTCAAAGCAAGGTTGGGCAATTTGTGGTAGTCCTACAACAATGAATGCTTCAAAAGATCTGAAACTATGGCACGTCAAAATCAATATTAGCTCTGTTTAGACATCTAAAGTGTGGATCTAGCCAATTGAACACAGTGCACAGGGAGAGGTCTCGATCTTAACCTCCAGGGTAACAGCTGGTTTCCAAAGAGGAAATTTCATTATTCTAGAGTACGTGTTCAACTGCAGCTCCTGCTCTGCTTGTAAACTTGTCATCTTCAGTCTGGGTTCTATAATTTGTTGCTGAAATACAGAGGCAATAAATCTATGTACTGAGAACACAGAGTGAAAAGAGGTTTCCTTTTATTTGTTCTGACTCACCATCCAATCAGTGCCAGTGACCTGCTAAACTGATGGCCAAGAACAAACACAACACGAAGAAGATGATCAATTAGCTCTGTGCCTTTCAGAGGCCTGAAGTTGTCTGTCAGTCCACCCTTCAATTCATATCTATTCCTGGATACAGAATTTTTCTGTCCTGTAATTTTTCTCTTTTATTTTTACAATCCAAAGTAGAATTGGCTTCTTTTTGTTTTATCACTTTGCAAAGTATAACTAATTCACTGCTATTCATTCCCACCTTTCTCCTGCCTACCAAACATCAAAGCACTTCATGTTTATTCTCTCATTGTATTGTTTTACATTCATATAATTGACACTCTGAAAAAACAAACCAAAAAAAAAAAAAAGTAAAAACCCTCTACGGACCTGTTTGTTCAATTGTTCATATGCCAGGTTATTATTGCTCAATCTGGGAGAGAGAGAAAATATAATTTTATTAATAATTAGAAGAGATTTAGAGTCCACATGGTCTGACCTCTTCGTTGTGGTAACCAGATCAGATCATGGAGAGGTGGCTCAAACCTAGAAATGCTAACTGGCAAAGCATTCGAGATTTTATTTATATGCACAGGTAAACAATTACAGCACTTGAGGAAGCATCACACTGACATTATATAGATAGATAGATAGATAGATAGATAGATAGATAGATAGATAGATTTTCTTTATTTACTCATGAGAGACACAGAGAAAGGCAGAGATATAGGCAGAGGGAGAAGCAGGCTCCCCACAGGGAGCCTGATGTGGGACTCAATCTCTGGACCCAGGATCATACCCTGAGCTAAAAGCACATGCTCAACCACTGAGCCACCCAGACATCCCCACACTGGCTTATATTAAATTACTTGGGACTCTTTGTCTTCCCCAGTTAATCATAACATTCTGGAAAGCAAGGACTTTGGGTGCTCATTTTACTCACAACACCGAATCTTGGCACATAGCGGTACTTAATAATATCTGCTATCCTCAGTGTGTTTGCCAGTTTTGTAGTTGGGCTCATGGTAACAACACTTTCAAATACAACAGTGTCCAGCAGAAGGACTTGTTCTTTCTCTGCATCTCTCCTTCCCCAGAAACACATCCAGAGATCCCTCTCACACCACATTGGCCACAGCTGGGTCACCTGAGCACCTCCAGGCCAATCATGGGTAAGACATACAGAGTCACCATATCTTATTTTTGAACTCAACCTCTTAGTGATATTATATTGAATTAATATACACTAATTAAAATAGCTTTGTGGGGCACCTGGGTGGCTCAGTCAGCCAGCATCTGCCTTCAGTTCAGGCCATGATTTCAAGGTCCTGGGATGGAGCCCTAGATCATCAGGCTCCCTGCTCAGCAGGGAGTCTGCTTCTCCCTCTGCCTCTTCCCACTCTTAATGTATGCACTGTCTCTCTCTCTCTCTCTCTCTTAATAAATAAAATCTTTAAAAATAATAACAAAAAATAGCTTTGTTTGGTGGAATAAAAAAGCTCTTTTTCCTCAAAATCTTTCAAAATCTTTCTTAATATCATAAGATTATTTTATAATTTTTTTAAAAAACAAATGTACTTTGCTAAGTGAAATAAGTAGATGGAGAAAGACAAAAACCATAAATCTCACTTATATGTAGAATCCTAAAAGAAACAAAAACAAAAATAAGGACACGTGGGTGGCTCAGCAGTTGTACGACTGCCTTCAGCTTAAGGTGTGATCCCGGTTCGGGGATAGAGTCTCACCTCAGGCTCCCTGAGTGAAGCCTGCTTCTCCCTCTGCCTGTGTCTCTGCCTCTCTCTCTGTGTCTCTCATGAACAAATAAATAACATCATTTAAAAAATAAATAAAACCAAGACAACAACAAAAAAACAAGCTCACAGATACAGAGAACAGATTGATGGTTGCCCCAAGGTGAGGCATGGCAGGGTGGGGCCAGGCGGCCAAAATGCATGAAGGGGTGAAGGGGTCCAAAGGTACAAACTTCCAGTTATAAAATAAATAAGTCATGTGGCGATAATATATACCATGGCAACTATAGATAATAATACTACATTACATATTTGAAAGCTGCTAAGAGAGTAGATCTAAACATTTCTCATCACAAGAAAAAATTTCATAGCCACGTATAGTAACTAGATTTATTGTGGTGATCATTTCACAATACACACAAATATCAAATCATTATATTGTACACCTAAAAGTAATATAACGTTATTGTCAGTTACACTCCAATAAAAAAAAAAAAATCAGATGAGCTTTCATATTCATATGTGTAGCTCAGCTTGACTAGGCAAAAACTTTGACCTCTGACCTCAGCCTTCAGAGCAGACGACCTGAGGAAATGGATGCTCCTCCCCAAGGCAGGTCTACCCCAGGAGCAGCTGGAGGCAGGCTCTGCAGATGGCGGGCACTGACAGCAATTTTACTTTTCTCCAAAACGTCCAATGAGAGTGAGCTAAGGATCACTGAGCTAAGTGGGGACGGGTCACGTTACACTATTTGTGGAAAGTTGAGAAGGATGGTGGGGTTAGGGAGAAGTCTCAGTCATCCTCCTGACCCCTCTGTAGTCTCCTCAGATGCTGACTTCCAAAGCAGGGCGGTGAGTCTGGAAGATGGCAGCGCAGCCTCACACGCAGGGCCTGCGGCCTGATGAGAGGAGCAGGAGCACACCCACAGTGCAGGTCAGATCAGCAGCCCGGGCCTGCTGGGACACATTCACCGAGGGCGACCGAGCAAAGGAAAAGACATCAAAGCCATGAAACTTTACAAGATTGGCTGTTGGATGATTTTCAAGAGTGGGAGGCTATACTGTTTGTTTTATGAAACTTCTGTCATATAGGTCGTGGCCAGAGACTTGTAAATGAGAATACAATACGGTGCCAGCACAAGATAGAAATGTTCTAAAGCTTGTGGGTGGGGCTCACCACCAAGGGAGCACTCCTAACACAGCTGGGCTAAGGGCTGCAGAACAGCTCCATCCATTTGCCATTCTTAATATGCTCCGATGGGCACGAAGTACTGTGGGAATCTACTAAACAAGTATTGGGAATTACCACCAAGTAAACAAATTTTTTTGTTTTGGCTTTTCAAAGGTAAGACATTTTTGATATGGTATGTAAGAAAATAAATCATAACCATTAAATGATCATTATAGTTGAATATGATTTTTCTAAAAAAAAAAAAATACTCCAGTAGCCTAATAACCAAAGTAAACAATACAAATGCTTTTCACTTATGGTAGTAGAAAAAAATATTTAACAATATTAAATGCCAGAGTAAAATTGTAACTGATATTCTGGTGCTGGTGGCCATGTAAATCAGAACTGCTTTTTGGGGGGCACCTGGGTGGCTCAGTCCATTACGCTTCCAATTCTTGACTTCGGCTCAGGTCATGATCTCAGGGCCATGTACTTGAGCCCCGCATCCAGCTGTGCACTGGGTGAGGAGCCTACCTGGGATTCTCTCTTCCTCTTCCTCTGCCCCTCCCCCAACCGACTCCCCATCCCCACCCCCCACCTTGCACATGCATGCACTCTCTCTCTCCCCCCCTTCTCTCTCTTAAAAAAACTAAGAAAAGAATTGCTTTTTTGGAGAATAATTTGGCATTAAAATAAAATGATCATTTTGTTGGAATTAGCAAACCCAATGCAGAAATCTAATTCAAGAAAGAACCCAGAATACAGAGAATTCTGTATGCTCAAAGATGTTTGTCAGAGTATTATTTATATTATGCTAAATGTACAATGCTTGGGAGTCATTAAACTAAATCATAAACTGTAAATCAATGAATAATTGTCTGCTGTCATAAACTGTAATTATAAAGACCATGCTGAAGCACGTATCTTAGTTTTGAAACACAAAGAAAATGCAACATCCTTATTGAGTGTAATGAATTTGGTCATCTTACTGAGCCCCTTCATTGGTTAAATGGGAGGGAAAGAGAACTTTTTTCAGTTCCACCCAGTTTGAGATTTTGTCCAAACTAATAATTTAATAATAGTAATGATACTCCCTTCAGATTTTGTTCAGGTTTCCTTGGATAAAATTGCTCTTTCACTCACAAGACTGTTTCTCTTTATACGAGAATGAACAGGGGTATATGGTGCATTGAGGGGAGAAAATGGGGCCCCTAGCCTTGGCTAGATCTTAACTATTTTCTGGCTGACATCCTCTGATCTACAGAGTGCCCCATTTGCATTCACAGATGAGATCCACAGCTGCTATAACATATGGTCTGGTCTCTTGTTCAGGTATGTTAGGACTCCCTGGATAACTCAGCCCCATTTTGGAGGTCACTCAAGAACTCTGAGCCTCAGCCAGGTCCCCACCCAGACCACTGGCCCTGCATCCAGCCCTGCCTCTGCCCTGAGTAGGCCTGGAGCAAGCCTACTGGCTCCTGTTTTAGTGTCTGTGCGGCACAGGAAATTCTCATCCAAAAAAAAAATTAATCTCACCTCCCTGCCCTTTGCTGGAACATCTTGAATTACTTTTCTCTCTGGATGTGGTCTAGGAAAAATGAGGCAATAATCTCCTTCTTCTTTCTATTCAGAATTAGCCTGAAGAATGTACCTCCACTACTGAGTTTAGACTAGAAAAAGGGGTTCAGGAAGTTCCTATCTGAATACTCTATTCTCAATCTCTCTCTCTCTCTCTCCTTTCCTCCCTCCCTCCTTTCGCCTCCCTTGGTCTCTCTCAGTTGGGATTTTCCTTTACTGTCCCTAAGATACATCTTCTTGTTCTAATTCCCAGTTAAGTCTAAGGATTGGCAGGGGTATCTCCACTACACAACCAGAGAACACTGTGAGTCACATCTTCTAGATTCAGTGGTAAATATGCTGGGGGCCGGGGGAGAGGGGGCAAGGAAAGGTGGGAGGACAGTGCAGACAGAGAGAGGAATGAGCACTGGAGAAGTATTAAATCTCTCAAGTCTGACTTGTAACATTCTTGACCTCACTGCATTATCCTATTTTGAATGTCAAAACAAAATATGACCTTGGTCTTTCAGTTAGCATCCTTTATCCTTGAATATAGAAAACCCAACTCAAAT